>NW_027523280.1:0-53053 GCF_052094955.1 Ictidomys tridecemlineatus
TTCTCCTATAGGGATACATGTATTTGGAACTCTAAATCAAACACGGTTTGCGCTAGCTCTTTGAAACTTGACACAATAAAGCAGTTTCAAGTTCTATCTCTATGGTTTGTTTGCTGTTGATGTAGCCCTAAGCAGATATTGGCGAGAATCACTTTCATGGAAAGGGCCTTCCAAGCTTCCAAAAAACTACGAGTTGCCTGAAATCTCAGCACACACTTTTTCACCCAATCTTGATGAAACTTTCATGTAATGATCAGTACACCAATCCCACTTGGCTCGCCAAATTTCGTTCTTCTAGGTTAAACCGTTCGTTGCCAGTAAGCGTTTTAATTTTCAGGTTTCACTCTGTTTTTCCCTATAGGGATACATGTATTTGGAACTCTAAATCAAACACGGTTTGTGCTAGCTCTTTGAAACTTGACACAATAAAGCAGTTTAAAGTTCTATCTCTATGGTTTGTTTGCTGTTGATGTAGCCCTAAGCAGAACTGGTGAGAATCACTTTCATGGAAAGGGCCTGCCAAGCTTCCAAAAAACTACGAGTTGCCTGAAACCTAAGCAAACACTATTTCACCCAATCTTGATGAAACTTTCAGGTAATGATCAGTAAAACAATCCCACTTGGCTCGCCAAATTTCGTTCTTCTAGGTTAAACCGTTCGTTGGCAGTAACCGGTTTCATTTTGAGGTTTCACTTTGTTTTCTCCTATAGGGATACATGTACTTGGAACTCTAAATCAAACACGGTTTGTGCTAGCTCTTTGAAACTTGACACAATAGAGCAGTTTCAAGTTCTATCTTTATGGTTTTTTTTCTGTTGATGTAGCCATAATCAGAGACTGGCGAGAATCACTTTCATGGAAAGGGCCTGCCAAGCTTCCAAAAAACTACGAGTTCCCTGAAATCTCAGCAAACACTTTTTCACCCAATCTTGATGATACTTTCAGGTAATGATCAGTACACCAATCCCACTTGGCTCGCCAAATTTCATTCTTCTAGGTTAAACCGTTTGTTGGCAGTAACCGGTTTCATTTTGAGGTTTCACTCTGTTTTCTCCTATAGGGATACATGTATTTGGAACTCTAAATCAAACACGGTTTGTGCTAGCTCTTTGAAACTTGACATAATAAAGCAGTTTCAAGTTCTATCTCTATGGTTTGTTTGCTGTTGATGTAGCCCTAAGGAGAGACTGGCGAGAATCACTTTCATGGAAAGGGCCTGCCAAGCTTCCAAAAAACTACGAGTTGCCTGAAATCTCAGCACACACTTTTTCACCCAATCTTGATGAAACTTTCAGGTAATGATCAGTAAAGCAATCCCACTTGGCTCGCCAAATTTCGTTCTTCTAGGTTAAACCATTCGTTGGCAGTAACCGGTTTCATTTTGAGGTTTCACTCTGTTTTCTCCTATTGGGTTACATGTATTTGGAACTCTAAATCAAACACGGTTTTTGCTAGCTCTTTGAAACTTGACACAATAAAGCAGTTTCAAGTTCTATCTCTATGGTTTGTTTGCTGTTGATGTAGCCCTAAGCAGAGACTGGCGAGAATCACTTTCATGGAAAGGGCCAGCCAAGCTTCCAAAAAACTACGTGTTGCCTGAAATCTCAGCAAACACTTTTTCACCCAATCTTGATGAAACTTTCAGGTAATGATCAGTACAACAATCCCACTTGGCTCGCCAAATTTCGTTCTTCTAGGTTAAACCGTTCGTTGGAAGTAACCGGTTTCATTTTGAGGTTTCACTCTGTTTTCTCCTATAGGGATACATGTATTTGGAACTCTAAATCAAACACGGTTTGCGCTAGCTCTTTGAAACTTGACACAATAAAGCAGTTTCAAGTTCTATCTCTATGGTTTTTTTGCTGTTGATGTAGCCCTAAGCAGAGACTGGCGAGAATCACTTTCATGGAAAGGGCCTGCCAAGCTTCCAAAAAACTACGAGTTGCCTGAAATCACAGCACACACTTTTTCACCCAATCTTGATGAAACTTTCAGGTATTGATCAGTACACCAAACTCACTTGGCTCGCCAAATTTCGTTCTTCTAGGTTAAACCGTTCGTTGGCAGTAACCGGTTTCATTTTGAGGTTTCACTCTGTTTTCTCCTATAGGGATACATGTATTTTGAACTCTAAATCAAACACGGTTTGTGCTAGCTCTTTGAAACTTGACACAATAAAGCAGTTTCAAGTTCTATCTCTATGGTTTGTTTGCTGTTGATGTAGCCCTAAGCAGAGATTGGCGAGAATCACTTTCATGGAAAGGGCCTGCCAAGCTTCCAAAAAACTACGAGTTGCCTGAAATCTCAGCACACACTTTTTCACCCAATCTTGATGAAACTTTCATGTAATGATCAGTACACCAATCCCACTTGGCTCGCCAAATTTCGTTCTTCTAGGTTAAACCGTTCGTTGCCAGTAACCGTTTTCATTTTGAGGTTTCACTCTGTTTTTCCCTATAGGGATACATGTATTTGGAACTCTAAATCAAACACGGTTTGTGCTAGCTCTTTGAAACTTGACACAATAAAGCAGTTTCAAGTTCTATCTCTATGGTTTGTTTGCTGTTGATGTAGCCCTAAGGAGAGACTGGCGAGAATCACTTTCATGGAAAGGGCCTGCCAAGCTTCCAAAAAACTACGAGTTGCCTGAAATCTCAGCACACACTTTTTCACCCAATCTTGATGAAACTTTCAGGTAATGATCAGTACACCAATCCCACTTGGCTCGCCAAATTTCGTTCTTCTAGGTTAAACCATTCGTTGGCAGTAACCGGTTTCATTTTGAGGTTTCACTCTGTTTTCTCCTATTGGGTTACATGTATTTGGAACTCTAAATCAAACACGGTTTTTGCTAGCTCTTTGAAACTTGACACAATAAAGCAGTTTCAAGTTCTATCTCTATGGTTTGTTTGCTGTTGATGTAGCCCTAAGCAGAGACTGGCGAGAATCACTTTCATGGAAAGGGCCTGCCAAGCTTTTAAAAAACTACGAGTTGCCTGAAATCTCAGCACACACTTTTTCACCCAATCTTGATGAAACTTTCAGGTAATGATCAGTACAACAATCCCACTTGGCTCGCCAAATTTCGTTCTTCTAGGTGAAACCGTTCGTTGGCAGTAACCGGTTTCATTTTGAGGTTTCACTCTGTTTTCTCCTATAGGGATACATGTATTTGGAACTCTAAATCAAACACGGTTTGTGCTAGCTCTTTGAAACTTGACACAATAAAGCAGTTTCAAGTTCTATCTCTATGGTTTGTTAGCTGTTGATGTAGCCCTAAGCAGAGACTCGCGAGAATCACTTTCATGGAAAGGGCCTGCCAAGCTTCCAAGAAACTACGAGTTGCCTGAAATCTCAGCACACACTTTTTCACCCAATCTTGATGAAACTTTCATGTAATGATCAGTACACCAATCCCACTTGGCTCGCCAAATTTCGTTCTTCTAGGTTAAACCGTTCGTTGCCAGTAAGCGTTTTCATTTTCAGGTTTCACTCTGTTTTTCCCTATAGGGATACATGTATTTGGAACTCTAAATCAAACACGGTTTGTGCTAGCTCTTTGAAACTTGACACAATAAAGCAGTTTAAAGTTCTATCTCTATGGTTTGTTTGCTGTTGATGTAGCCCTAAGCAGAACTGGTGAGAATCACTTTCATGGAAAGGGCCTGCCAAGCTTCCAAAAAAATACGAGTTGCCTGAAACCTAAGCAAACACTATTTCACCCAATCTTGATGAAACTTTCAGGTAATGATCAGTAAAACAATCCCACTTGGCTCGCCAAATTTCGTTCTTCTAGGTTAAACCGTTCGTTGGCAGTAACCGGTTTCATTTTGAGGTTTCACTTTGTTTTCTCCTATAGGGATACATGTACTTGGAACTCTAAATCAAACACGGTTTGTGCTAGCTCTTTGAAACTTGACACAATAGAGCAGTTTCAAGTTCTATCTTTATGGTTTTTTTTCTGTTGATGTAGCCCTAATCAGAGACTGGCGAGAATCACTTTCATGGAAAGGGCCTGCCAAGCTTCCAAAAAACTACGAGTTCCCTGAAATCTCAGCAAACACTTTTTCACCCAATCTTGATGATACTTTCAGGTAATGATCAGTACACCAATCCCACTTGGCTCGCCAAATTTCATTCTTCTACGTTAAACCGTTTGTTGGCAGTAACCGGTTTCATTTTGAGGTTTCACTCTGTTTTCTCCTATAGGGATACATGTATTTGGAACTCTAAATCAAACACGGTTTGTGCTAGCTCTTTGAAACTTGACACAATAAAGCAGTTTCAAGTTCTATCTCTATGGTTTGTTTGCTGTTGATGTAGCCCTAAGGAGAGACTGGCGAGAATCACTTTCATGGAAAGGGCCTGCCAAGCTTCCAAAAAACTACGAGTTGCCTGAAATCTCAGCACACACTTTTTCACCCAATCTTGATGAAACTTTCAGGTAATGATCAGTACACCAATCCCACTTGGCTCGCCAAATTTCGTTCTTCTAGGTTAAACCATTCGTTGGCAGTAACCGGTTTCATTTTGAGGTTTCACTCTGTTTTCTCCTATTGGGTTACATGTATTTGGAACTCTAAATCAAACACGGTTTTTGCTAGCTCTTTGAAACTTGACACAATAAAGCAGTTTCAAGTTCTATCTCTATGGTTTGTTTGCTGTTGATGTAGCCCTAAGCAGAGACTGGCGAGAATCACTTTCATGGAAAGGGCCTGCCAAGCTTTTAAAAAACTACGAGTTGCCTGAAATCTCAGCACACACTTTTTCACCCAATCTTGATGAAACTTTCAGGTAATGATCAGTACAACAATCCCACTTGGCTCGCCAAATTTCGTTCTTCTAGGTGAAACCGTTCGTTGGCAGTAACCGGTTTCATTTTGAGGTTTCACTCTGTTTTCTCCTATAGGGATACATGTATTTGGAACTCTAAATCAAACACGGTTTGTGCTAGCTCTTTGAAACTTGACACAATAAAGCAGTTTCAAGTTCTATCTCTATGGTTTGTTAGCTGTTGATGTAGCCCTAAGCAGAGACTCGCGAGAATCACTTTCATGGAAAGGGCCTGCCAAGCTTCCAAGAAACTACGAGTTGCCTGAAATCTCAGCACACACTTTTTCACCCAATCTTGATGAAACTTTCATGTAATGATCAGTACACCAATCCCACTTGGCTCGCCAAATTTCGTTCTTCTAGGTTAAACCGTTCGTTGCCAGTAAGCGTTTTCATTTTCAGGTTTCACTCTGTTTTTCCCTATAGGGATACATGTATTTGGAACTCTAAATCAAACACGGTTTGTGCTAGCTCTTTGAAACTTGACACAATAAAGCAGTTTAAAGTTCTATCTCTATGGTTTGTTTGCTGTTGATGTAGCCCTAAGCAGAACTGGTGAGAATCACTTTCATGGAAAGGGCCTGCCAAGATTCCAAAAAACTACGAGTTGCCTGAAACCTAAGCAAACACTATTTCACCCAATCTTGATGAAACTTTCAGGTAATGATCAGTAAAACAATCCCACTTGGCTCGCCAAATTTCGTTCTTCTAGGTGAAACCGTTCGTTGGCAGTAACCGGTTTCATTTTGAGGTTTCACTCTGTTTTCTCCTATAGGGATACATGTATTTGGAACTCTAAATCAAACACGGTTTGTGCTAGCTCTTTGAAACTTGACACAATAAAGCAGTTTCAAGTTCTATCTCTATGGTTTGTTAGCTGTTGATGTAGCCCTAAGCAGAGACTCGCGAGAATCACTTTCATGGAAAGGGCCTGCCAAGCTTCCAAGAAACTACGAGTTGCCTGAAATCTCAGCACACACTTTTTCACCCAATCTTGATGAAACTTTCAGGTAATGATCAGTACACCAATCCCACTTGGCTAGCCAAATTTCGTTCTTCTAGGTTAAACCGTTCGTTGGCAGTAACCGGTTTCATTTTGAGGTTTCACTCTGTTTTCTCCTATAGGGTTACATGTATTTGGAACTCTAAATCAAACACGGTTTGTGCTAGCTCTTTGAAACTAGACACAATAAAGCAGTTTCAAGTTCTATCTCTATGGGTTGTTTGCTGTTGATGTAGCCCTAAGCAGAGACTGGCGAGAATCACTTTCATGGAAAGGGCCTGCCAAGCTTCCAAAAAACTACGAGTTGTCTGAAATCTCAGCACACACTTTTTCACCCAATCTTGAAGAAACTTTCAGGTAATGATCAGTACACCAATCCCACTTGGCTAGCCAAATTTCGTTCTTCTAGGTTAAACCGTTCGTTGGAAGTAACCGGTTTCATTTTGAGGTTTCACTCTGTTTTCTCCTATAGGGATACATGTATTTGGAACTCTAAATCAAACACGGTTTGTGCTAGCTCTTTGAAACTTGACACAATAAAGCAGTTTCAAGTTCTATCTCTATGGTTTGTTTGCTGCTGATGTAGCCCTAAGCAGAGACTGGCGAGAATCACTTTCATGGAAACGGCCTGCCAAGCTTCCAAAAAAACTACGAATTGCCTGAAATCTCAGCAAACACTTTTTCACCCAATCTTGATGAAACTTTCAGGTAATGATCAGTACAACAATCCCACTTGGCTCGTCAAATTCGCTCTTCTAAGTTAAACCGTTCGTTGGCAGTAACCGGTTTCATTTTGAGGTTTCACTCTGTTTTCTCCTATAGGGATACATGTATTTGGAACTCTAAATCAAACACGGTTTGTGCTAGCTCTGTGAATCTTGACACAATAAAGCAGTTTCAAGTTCTATCTCTATGGTTTGTTTGCTGTTGATGTAGCCCTAAGCAGAGACTGGCGAGAATCACTTTCATGGAAAGGGCCTGCCAAGCTTCCAAAAAACTACGAGTTGCCTGAAATCTCAGCACACACTTTTTCACCCAATCTTAATGAAACTTTCAGGTAATGATCAGTACACCAATCCCACTTGGCTCGCCAAATTTCGTTCTTCTAGGTTAAACCGTTCGTTTGCAGTAACCGGTTTCATTTTGAGGTTTCACTCTGTTTTTCCCTATAGGGATACATGTATTTGGAAGGCTAAATCAAACACGGTTTGCGCTAGCTCTTTGAAACTTGACACAATAAAGCAGTTTCAAGTTCTATCTCTATGGTTTGTTTGCTGTTGATGTAGCCCTAAGCAGAGACTGGCGAGAATCACTTTCATGGAAAGGGCCTGCCCAGCTTCCAAAAAACTACGAGTTGCCTGAAATCTCAGCAAACACTTTTTCACCCAATCTCGATGAAACTTTCAGGTAATGATCAGTACACCAATCCCACTTGGCTCGCCAAATTTCGTTCTTCTAGGTTAAACCGTTCGTTGGCAGTAACCGGTTTCATTTTGAGGTTTCATTCTGTTTTTCCCTATAGGGATACATGTATTTGGAAGTCTAAATCAAACACGGTTTGTGCTAGCTCTTTGAAACTTGACACAATAAAGCAGTTTCAAGTTTTATCTCCATGGTTTTTTTGCTGTTGATGTAGCCCTAAGCAGAGACTGGCGAGAATCACTTTCATGGAAAGGGCCTGCCAAGCTTCCAAAAAACTACGAGTTGCCTGAAATCACAGCACACACTTTTTCACCCAATCTTGATGAAACTTTCAGGTATTGATCAGTACACCAAACTCACTTGGCTCGCCAAATTTCGTTCTTCTAGGTTAAACCGTTCGTTGGCAGTAACCGGTTTCATTTTGAGGTTTCACTCTGTTTTCTCCTATAGGGATACATGTATTTTGAAGTCTAAATCAAACACGGTTTGTGCTAGCTCTTTGAAACTTGACACAATAAAGCAGTTTCAAGTTCTATCTCTATGGTTTGTTTGCTGTTGATGTAGCCCTAAGCAGAGATTGGCGAGAATCACTTTCATGGAAAGGGCCTGCCAAGCTTCCAAAAAACTACGAGTTGCCTGAAAATCTCAGCACACACTTTTTCACCCAATCTTGATGAAACTTTCATGTAATGATCAGTACACCAATCCCACTTGGCTCGCCAAATTTCGTTCTTCTAGGTTAAACCGTTCGTTGCCAGTAACCGTTTTCATTTTGAGGTTTCACTCTGTTTTTCCCTATAGGGATACATGTATTTGGAACTCTAAATCAAACACGGTTTGTGCTAGCTCTTTGAAACTTGACACAATAAAGCAGTTTCAAGTTCTATCTCTATGGTTTGTTTGCTGTTGATGTAGCCCTAAGCAGAGACTGGCGAGAATCACTTTCATGGAAAGGGCCTGCCAAGCTTCCAAAAAACTACGAGTTGCCTCAAATCTCAGCACACACTTTTCACCCAATCTTGATGAAACTTTCAGGTAATGATCAGTACACCAATCCTACTTGGCTCGCCAAATTTCGTTCTTCTAGGTTAAACCGTTCGTTGGCAGTAACCGGTTTCATTTTGAGGTTTCACTCTCTTTTCTCCTATAGGGATACATGTATTTGGAACTCTAAATCAAACACGGTTTGTGCTAGCTCTTTGAAACTTGACACAATAAAGCAGTTTCAAGTTCTATCTCTATGGTTTGTTTGCTGTTGATGTAGCCCTAAGCAGAGACTCTCGAGAATCACTTTCATGGAAAGGGCCTGCCAAGCTTCCAAAAAACTACGAGTTGCCTGAAATCTCAGCAAACACTTTTTCACCCAATCTTGATGAAACTTTCAGGTAATGATCAGTACACCAATCCCACTTGGCTCGCCAAATTTCGTTCTAGGTTAAACCGTTCGTTGGCAGTAACCGGTTTCATTTTGAGGTTTCACTCTGTTTTCTCCTATAGGGATACATGTATTTGGAATTCTAAATCAAACACGGTTTGTGCTAGCTCTTTGAAACTTGACACAATAAAGCAGTTTCAAGTTCTATCTCTATGTTTTGTTTGCTGTTGATTTAGCCTTAAGCAGAGACTGGCGAGAATCACTTTCATGGAAAGGGCCTGCCAAGCTTCCAAAAAACTACGAGTTGCCTGAAATCTCAGCTCACACTTTTTCACCCAATCTTGATGAAACTTTCAGGTAATGATCAGTACACCAATCCCACTTGGCTCGCCAAATTTCGTTCCTCTAGGTTAAACCGTTCGTTGGCAGTAACCGGTTTCATTTTGAGGTTTCACTCTGTTTTCTCCTATAGGGATACATGTATTTTGAAGTCTAAATCAAACACGGTTTGTGCTAGCTCTTTGAAACTTGACACAATAAAGCAGTTTCAAGTTCTATCTCTATGGTTTGTTTGCTGTTGATGTAGCCCTAAGCAGAGATTGGCGAGAATCACTTTCATGGAAAGGGCCTGCCAAGCTTCCAAAAAACTACGAGTTGCCTGAAATCTCAGCACACACTTTTTCACCCAATCTTGATGAAACTTTCATGTAATGATCAGTACACCAATCCCACTTGGCTTGCCAAATTTCGTTCTTCTAGGTTAAACCGTTCGTTGCCAGTAACCGTTTTCATTTTGAGGTTTCACTCTGTTTTTCCCTATAGGGATACATGTATTTGGAACTCTAAATCAAACACGGTTTGTGCTAGCTCTTTGAAACTTGACACAATAAAGCAGTTTCAAGTTCTATCTCTATGGTTTGTTTGCTGTTGATGTAGCCCTAAGCAGAACTGGTGAGAATCACTTTCATGGAAAGGGCCTGCCAAGCTTCCAAAAAACTACGAGTTGCCTGAAATCACAGCACACACTTTTTCACCCAATCTTGATGAAACTTTCAGGTATTGATCAGTACACCAAACTCACTTGGCTCGCCAAATTTCGTTCTTCTAGGTTAAACCGTTCGTTGGCAGTAACCGGTTTCATTTTGAGGTTTCACTCTGTTTTCTCCTATAGGGATACATGTATTTTGAACTCTAAATCAAACACGGTTTGTGCTAGCTCTTTGAAACTTGACACAATAAAGCAGTTTCAACTTCTATCTCTATGGTTTGTTTGCTGTTGATGTAGCCCTAAGCAGAGATTGGCGAGAATCACTTTCATGGAAAGGGCCTACCAAGCTTCCAAAAATCTACGAGTTGCCTGAAATCTCAGCACACACTTTTTCACCCAATATTGATGAAACTTTCATGTAATGATCAGTACACCAATCCCACTTGGCTCGCCAAATTTCGTTCTTCTAGGTTAAACCGTTCGTTGGCAGTAACCGTTTTCATTTTGAGGTTTCACTCTGTTTTTCCCTATAGGGATACATGTATTTGGAACTCTAAATCAAACACGGTTTGTGCTAGCTCTTTGAAACTTGACACAATAAAGCAGTTTGAAGTTCTATCTCTATGGTTTGTTTGCTGTTGATGTAGCCCTAAGCAGAACTGGAGAGAATCACTTTCATGGAAAGGGCCTGCCAAGCTTCCAAAAAACTACGAGTTGCCTGAAACCTAAGCAAACACTTTTTCACCCAATCTTGATGAAACTTTCAGGTAATGATCAGTAAAACAATCCCACTTGGCTCGCCAAATTTCGTTCTTCTAGGTTAAACCGTTCGTTGGCAGTAACCGGTTTCATTTTGAGGTTTCACTTTGTTTTCTCCTATAGGGATACATGTACTTGGAACTCTAAATCAAACACGGTTTGTGCTAGCTCTTTGAAACTTGACACAATAGAGCAGTTTCAAGTTCTATCTTTATGGTTTTTTTTCTGTTGATGTAGCCCTAATCAGAGACTGGCGAGAATCACTTTCATGGAAAGGGCCTGCCAAGCTTCCAAAAAACTACGAGTTCCCTGAAATCTCAGCAAACACTTTTTCACCCAATCTTGATGATACTTTCAGGTAATGATCAGTACACCAATCCCACTTGGCTCGCCAAATTTCATTCTTCTAGGTTAAACCGTTTGTTGGCAGTAACCGGTTTCATTTTGAGGTTTCACTCTGTTTTCTCCTATAGGGATACATGTATTTGGAACTCTAAATCAAACACGGTTTGTGCTAGCTCTTTGAAACTTGACACAATAAAGCAGTTTCAAGTTCTATCTCTATGGTTTGTTTGCTGTTGATGTAGCCCTAAGCAGAGACTGGCGAGAATCACTTTCATGGAAAGGGCCTGCCAAGCTTCCAAAAAACTACGAGTTGCCTGAAATCTCAGCACACACTTTTTCACCCAATCTTAATGAAACTTTCAGGTAATGATCAGTACACCAATCCCACTTGGCTCGCCAAATTTCGTTCTTCTAGGTTAAACCGTTCGTTTGCAGTAACCGGTTTCATTTTGAGGTTTCACTCTGTTTTTCCCTATAGGGATACATGTATTTGGAAGGCTAAATCAAACACGGTTTGCGCTAGCTCTTTGAAACTTGACACAATAAAGCAGTTTCAAGTTCTATCTCTATGGTTTGTTTGCTGTTGATGTAGCCCTAAGCAGAGACTGGCGAGAATCACTTTCATGGAAAGGGCCTGCCCAGCTTCCAAAAAACTACGAGTTGCCTGAAATCTCAGCAAACACTTTTTCACCCAATCTCGATGAAACTTTCAGGTAATGATCAGTACACCAATCCCACTTGGCTCGCCAAATTTCGTTCTTCTAGGTTAAACCGTTCGTTGGCAGTAACCGGTTTCATTTTGAGGTTTCATTCTGTTTTTCCCTATAGGGATACATGTATTTGGAAGTCTAAATCAAACACGGTTTGTGCTAGCTCTTTGAAACTTGACACAATAAAGCAGTTTCAAGTTTTATCTCTATGGTTTTTTTGCTGTTGATGTAGCCCTAAGCAGAGACTGGCGAGAATCACTTTCATGGAAAGGGCCTGCCAAGCATCCAAAAAACTACGAGTTGCCTGAAATCACAGCACACACTTTTTCACCCAATCTTGATGAAACTTTCAGGTATTGATCAGTACACCAAACTCACTTGGCTCGCCAAATTTCGTTCTTCTAGGTTAAACCGTTCGTTGGCAGTAACCGGTTTCATTTTGAGGTTTCACTCTGTTTTCTCCTATAGGGATACATGTATTTTGAAGTCTAAATCAAACACGGTTTGTGCTAGCTCTTTGAAACTTGACACAATAAAGCAATTTCAAGTTCTATCTCTATGGTTTGTTTGCTGTTGATGTAGCCCTAAGCAGAGATTGGCGAGAATCACTTTCATGGAAAGGGCCTGCCAAGCTTCCAAAAAACTACGAGTTGCCTGAAATCTCAGCACACACTTTTTCACCCAATCTTGATGAAACTTTCATGTAATGATCAGTACACCAATCCCACTTGGCTCGCCAAATTTCGTTCTTCTAGGTTAAACCGTTCGTTGCCAGTAACCGTTTTCATTTTGAGGTTTCACTCTGTTTTTCCCTATAGGGATACATGTATTTGGAACTCTAAATCAAACACGGTTTGTGCTAGCTCTTTGAAACTTGACACAATAAAGCAGTTTCAAGTTCTGTCTCTATGGTTTGTTTGCTGTTGATGTAGCCCTAAGCAGAGACTGGCGAGAATCACTTTCATGGAAATGGCCTGCCAAGCTTCCAAAAAACTACGAGTTGCCTCAAATCTCAGCACACACTTTTTCACCCAATCTTGATGAAACTTTCAGGTAATGATCAGTACACCAATCCTACTTGGCTCGCCAAATTTCGTTCTTCTAGGTTAAACCGTTCGTTGGCAGTAACCGGTTTCATTTTGAGGTTTCACTCTGTTTTCTCCTATAGGGATACATGTATTTGGAACTCTAAATCAAACACGGTTTGTGCTAGCTCTTTGAAACTTGACACAATAAAGCAGTTTCACATTCTATCTCTATGGTTTGTTTGCTGTTGATGTAGCCCTAAGCAGAGACTGGCGAGAATCACTTTCATGGAAAGGGCCTGCCAAGCTTCCAAAAAACTACGAGTTGCCTGAAATCTCAGCAAACACTTTTTCACCCAATATTGATGAAACTTTCAGGTAATGATCAGTACACCAATCCCACTTGGCTCGCCAAATTTCGTTCTAGGTTAAACCGTTCGTTGGCAGTAACCGGTTTCATTTTGAGGTTTCACTCTGTTTCTCCTATAGGGATACATGTATTTGGAATTCTAAATCAAACACGGTTTGTGCTAGCTCTTTGAAACTTGACACAATAAAGCAGTTTCAAGTTCTATCTCTATGTTTTGTTTGCTGTTGATTTAGCCTTAAGCAGAGACTGGCGAGAATCACTTTCATGGAAAGGGCCTGCCAAGCTTCCAAAAAACTACGAGTTGCCTGAAATCTCAGCTCACACTTTTTCACCCAATCTTGATGAAACTTTCAGGTAATGATCAGTACACCAATCCCACTTGGCTCGCCAAATTTCGTTCCTCTAGGTTAAACCGTTCGTTGGCAGTAACTGGTTTCATTTTGAGGTTTCACTCTGTTTTCTCCTATAGGGATACATGTATTTTGAACTCTAAATCAAACACGGTTTGTGGTAGCTCTTTGAAACTTGACACAATAAAGCAGTTTCAAGTTCTATCTCTATGGTTTGTTTGCTGTTGATGTAGCCCTAAGCAGAGATTGGCGAGAATCACTTTCATGGAAAGGGCCTGCCAAGCTTCCAAAAAACTACGAGTTGCCTGAAATCTCAGCACACACTTTTTCACCCAATCTTGATGAAACTTTCATGTATGATCAGTACACCAATCCCACTTGGCTCGCCAAATTTCGTTCTTCTAGGTTAAACGTTCGTTGCCAGTAACCGTTTTCATTTTGAGGTTTCACTCTGTTTTTCCCTATAGGGATACATGTATTTGGAACTCTAAATCAAACACGGTTTGTGCTAGCTCTTTGAAACTTGACACAATAAAGCAGTTTCAAGTTCTATCTCTATGGTTTGTTTGCTGTTGATGTAGCCCTAAGCAGAACTGGTGAGAATCACTTTCATGGAAAGGGCCTGCCAAGCTTCCAAAAAACTACGAGTTGCCTGAAATCACAGCACACACTTTTTCACCCAATCTTGATGAAACTTTCAGGTATTGATCAGTACACCAAACTCACTTGGCTCGCCAAATTTCGTTCTTCTAGGTGAAACCGTTCGTTGGCAGTAACCGGTTTCATTTTGAGGTTTCACTCTGTTTTCTCCTATAGGGATACATGTATTTGGAACTCTAAATCAAACACGGTTTGTGCTAGCTCTTTGAAACTTGACACAATAAAGAAGTTTCAAGTTCTATCTCTATGGTTTGTTTGCTGTTGATGTAGCCCTAAGCAGAGACTCGCGAGAATCACTTTCATGGAAAGGGCCTGCCAAGCTTCCAAAAAACTACGAGTTGCCTGAAATCTCAGCACACACTTTTTCACCCAATCTTGATGAAACTTTCAGGTAATGATCAGTACACCAATCCCACTTGGCTAGCCAAATTTCGTTCTTCTAGGTTAAACCGTTCGTTGGCAGTAACCGGTTTCATTTTGAGGTTTCACTCTGTTTTCTCCTATAGGGTTACATGTATTTGGAACTCTAAATCAAACACGGTTTGTGCTAGCTCTTTGAAACTAGACACAATAAAGCAGTTTCAAGTTCTATCTCTATGGTTTTTTTGCTGTTGATGTAGCCCTAAGCAGAGACTGGCGAGAATCACTTTCATGGAAAGGGCCTGCCAAGCTTCCAAAAAACTACGAGTTGCCTGAAATCTCAGCACACACTTTTTCACCCAATCTTGAAGAAACTTTCAGGTAATGATCAGTACACCAATCCCACTTGGCTAGCCAAATTTCGTTCTTCTAGGTTAAACCGTTCGTTGGCAGTAACCGGTTTCATTTTGAGGTTTCACTCTGTTTTCTCCTATAGGGATACATGTATTTGGAACTCTAAATCAAACACGGTTTGTGCTAGCTCTTTGAAACTTGACACAATAAAGCAGTTTCAAGTTCTATCTCTATGGTTTGTTTGCTGCTGATGTAGCCCTAAGCAGAGACTGGCGAGAATCACTTTCATGGAAAGGGCCTGCCAAGCTTCCAAAAAAACTACGAGTTGCCTGAAATCTCAGCAAACACTTTTTCACCCAATCTTGATGAAACTTTCAGGTAATGATCAGTAAAACAATCCACTTGGCTCGCCAAATTTCGTTCTTCTAGGTTAAACCGTTCGTTGGCAGTAACCGGTTTCATTTTGAGGTTTCACTTTGTTTTCTCCTATAGGGATACATGTACTTGGAACTCTAAATCAAACACGGTTTGTGCTAGCTCTTTGAAACTTGACACAATAGAGCAGTTTCAAGTTCTATCTTTATGGTTTTTTTTCTGTTGATGTAGCCCTAATCAGAGACTGGCGAGAATCACTTTCATGGAAAGGGCCTGCCAAGCTTCCAAAAAACTACGAGTTCCCTGAAATCTCAGCAAACACTTTTTCACCCAATCTTGATGATACTTTCAGGTAATGATCAGTACACCAATCCCACTTGGCTCGCCAAATTTCATTCTTCTAGGTTAAACCGTTTGTTGGCAGTAACCGGTTTCATTTTGAGGTTTCACTCTGTTTTCTCCTATAGGGATACATGTATTTGGAACTCTAAATCAAACACGGTTTGTGCTAGCTCTTTGAAACTTGACACAATAAAGCAGTTTCAAGTTCTATCTCTATGGTTTGTTTGCTGTTGATGTAGCCCTAAGCAGAGACTGGCGAGAATCACTTTCATGGAAAGGGCCTGCCAAGCTTCCAAAAAACTACGAGTTGCCTGAAATCTCAGCACACACTTTTTCACCCAATCTTAATGAAACTTTCAGGTAATGATCAGTACACCAATCCCACTTGGCTCGCCAAATTTCGTTCTTCTAGGTTAAACCGTTCGTTTGCAGTAACCGGTTTCATTTTGAGGTTTCACTCTGTTTTTCCCTATAGGGATACATGTATTTGGAAGGCTAAATCAAACACGGTTTGCGCTAGCTCTTTGAAACTTGACACAATAAAGCAGTTTCAAGTTCTATCTCTATGGTTTGTTTGCTGTTGATGTAGCCCTAAGCAGAGACTGGCGAGAATCACTTTCATGGAAAGGGCCCTGCCCAGCTTCCAAAAAACTACGAGTTGCCTGAAATCTCAGCAAACACTTTTTCACCCAATCTCGATGAAACTTTCAGGTAATGATCAGTACACCAATCCCACTTGGCTCGCCAAATTTCGTTCTTCTAGGTTAAACCGTTCGTTGGCAGTAACCGGTTTCATTTTGAGGTTTCATTCTGTTTTTCCCTATAGGGATACATGTATTTGGAAGTCTAAATCAAACACGGTTTGTGCTAGCTCTTTGAAACTTGACACAATAAAGCAGTTTCAAGTTTTATCTCTATGGTTTTTTTGCTGTTGATGTAGCCCTAAGCAGAGACTGGCGAGAATCACTTTCATGGAAAGGGCCTGCCAAGCATCCAAAAAACTACGAGTTGCCTGAAATCACAGCACACACTTTTTCACCCAATCTTGATGAAACTTTCAGGTATTGATCAGTACACCAAACTCACTTGGCTCGCCAAATTTCGTTCTTCTAGGTTAAACCGTTCGTTGGCAGTAACCGGTTTCATTTTGAGGTTTCACTCTGTTTTCTCCTATAGGGATACATGTATTTTGAAGTCTAAATCAAACACGGTTTGTGCTAGCTCTTTGAAACTTGACACAATAAAGCAATTTCAAGTTCTATCTCTATGGTTTGTTTGCTGTTGATGTAGCCCTAAGCAGAGATTGGCGAGAATCACTTTCATGGAAAGGGCCTGCCAAGCTTCCAAAAAACTACGAGTTGCCTGAAATCTCAGCACACACTTTTTCACCCAATCTTGATGAAACTTTCATGTAATGATCAGTACACCAATCCCACTTGGCTCGCCAAATTTCGTTCTTCTAGGTTAAACCGTTCGTTGCCAGTAACCGTTTTCATTTTGAGGTTTCACTCTGTTTTTCCCTATAGGGATACATGTATTTGGAACTCTAAATCAAACACGGTTTGTGCTAGCTCTTTGAAACTTGACACAATAAAGCAGTTTCAAGTTCTGTCTCTATGGTTTGTTTGCTGTTGATGTAGCCCTAAGCAGAGACTGGCGAGAATCACTTTCATGGAAATGGCCTGCCAAGCTTCCAAAAAACTACGAGTTGCCTCAAATCTCAGCACACACTTTTTCACCCAATCTTGATGAAACTTTCAGGTAATGATCAGTACACCAATCCTACTTGGCTCGCCAAATTTCGTTCTTCTAGGTTAAACCGTTCGTTGGCAGTAACCGGTTTCATTTTGAGGTTTCACTCTGTTTTCTCCTATAGGGATACATGTATTTGGAACTCTAAATCAAACACGGTTTGTGCTAGCTCTTTGAAACTTGACACAATAAAGCAGTTTCACATTCTATCTCTATGGTTTGTTTGCTGTTGATGTAGCCCTAAGCAGAGACTGGCGAGAATCACTTTCATGGAAAGGGCCTGCCAAGCTTCCAAAAAACTACGAGTTGCCTGAAATCTCAGCAAACACTTTTTCACCCAATATTGATGAAACTTTCAGGTAATGATCAGTACACCAATCCCACTTGGCTCGCCAAATTTCGTTCTAGGTTAAACCGTTCGTTGGCAGTAACCGGTTTCATTTTGAGGTTTCACTCTGTTTTCTCCTATAGGGATACATGTATTTGGAATTCTAAATCAAACACGGTTTGTGCTAGCTCTTTGAAACTTGACACAATAAAGCAGTTTCAAGTTCTATCTCTATGTTTTGTTTGCTGTTGATTTAGCCTTAAGCAGAGACTGGCGAGAATCACTTTCATGGAAAGGGCCTGCCAAGCTTCCAAAAAACTACGAGTTGCCTGAAATCTCAGCTCACACTTTTTCACCCAATCTTGATGAAACTTTCAGGTAATGATCAGTACACCAATCCCACTTGGCTCGCCAAATTTCGTTCCTCTAGGTTAAACCGTTCGTTGGCAGTAACCGGTTTCATTTTGAGGTTTCACTCTGTTTTCTCCTATAGGGATACATGTATTTTGAACTCTAAATCAAACACGGTTTGTGGTAGCTCTTTGAAACTTGACACAATAAAGCAGTTTCAAGTTCTATCTCTATGGTTTGTTTGCTGTTGATGTAGCCCTAAGCAGAGATTGGCGAGAATCACTTTCATGGAAAGGGCCTGCCAAGCTTCCAAAAAACTACGAGTTGCCTGAAATCTCAGCACACACTTTTTCACCCAATCTTGATGAAACTTTCATGTAATGATCAGTACACCAATCCCACTTGGCTCGCCAAATTTCGTTCTTCTAGGTTAAACCGTTCGTTGCCAGTAACCGTTTTCATTTTGAGGTTTCACTCTGTTTTTCCCTATAGGGATACATGTATTTGGAACTCTAAATCAAACACGGTTTGTGCTAGCTCTTTGAAACTTGACACAATAAAGCAGTTTCAAGTTCTATCTCTATGGTTTGTTTGCTGTTGATGTAGCCCTAAGCAGAACTGGTGAGAATCACTTTCATGGAAAGGGCCTGCCAAGCTTCCAAAAAACTACGAGTTGCCTGAAATCACAGCACACACTTTTTCACCCAATCTTGATGAAACTTTCAGGTATTGATCAGTACACCAAACTCACTTGGCTCGCCAAATTTCGTTCTTCTAGGTGAAACCGTTCGTTGGCAGTAACCGGTTTCATTTTGAGGGTTTCACTCTGTTTTCTCCTATAGGGATACATGTATTTGGAACTCTAAATCAAACACGGTTTGTGCTAGCTCTTTGAAACTTGACACAATAAAGAAGTTTCAAGTTCTATCTCTATGGTTTGTTTGCTGTTGATGTAGCCCTAAGCAGAGACTCGCGAGAATCACTTTCATGGAAAGGGCCTGCCAAGCTTCCAAAAAACTACGAGTTGCCTGAAATCTCAGCACACACTTTTTCACCCAATCTTGATGAAACTTTCAGGTAATGATCAGTACACCAATCCCACTTGGCTAGCCAAATTTCGTTCTTCTAGGTTAAACCGTTCGTTGGCAGTAACCGGTTTCATTTTGAGGTTTCACTCCGTTTTCTCCTATAGGGTTACATGTATTTGGAACTCTAAATCAAACACGGTTTGTGCTAGCTCTTTGAAACTAGACACAATAAAGCAGTTTCAAGTTCTATCTCTATGGTTTTTTTGCTGTTGATGTAGCCCTAAGCAGAGACTGGCGAGAATCACTTTCATGGAAAGGGCCTGCCAAGCTTCCAAAAAACTACGAGTTGCCTGAAATCTCAGCACACACTTTTTCACCCAATCTTGAAGAAACTTTCAGGTAATGATCAGTACACCAATCCCACTTGGCTAGCCAAATTTCGTTCTTCTAGGTTAAACCGTTCGTTGGCAGTAACCGGTTTCATTTTGAGGTTTCACTCTGTTTTCTCCTATAGGGATACATGTATTTGGAACTCTAAATCAAACACGGTTTGTGCTAGCTCTTTGAAACTTGACACAATAAAGCAGTTTCAAGTTCTATCTCTATGGTTTGTTTGCTGCTGATGTAGCCCTAAGCAGAGACTGGCGAGAATCACTTTCATGGAAAGGGCCTGCCAAGCTTCCAAAAAAACTACGAGTTGCCTGAAATCTCAGCAAACACTTTTTCACCCAATCTTGATGAAACTTTCAGGTAATGATCAGTACAACAATCCCACTTGGCTCGCCAAATTTCGTTCTTCTAAGTTAAACCGTTCGTTGGCAATAACCGGTTTCATTTTGAGGTTTCACTCTGTTTTCTCCTATAGGGATACATGTATTTGGAACTCTAAATCAAACACGGTTTGTGCTAGCTCTTTGAAACTTGACACAATAAAGCAGTTTCAAGTTCTATCTCTATGGTTTGTTTGCTGTTGATGTAGCCCTAAGCAGAGACTGGCGAGAATCACTTTCATGGAAAGGGCCTGCCAAGCTTCCAAAAAACTACGAGTTGCCTGAAATCTCAGCACACACTTTTTCACCCAATCTTGATGAAACTTTCAGGTAATGATCAGTACACCAATCCCACTTGGCTCGCCAAATTTCGTTCTTCTAGGTTAAACCGTTCGTTGGCAGTAACCGGTTTCATTTTGAGGTTTCACTCTGTTTTCTCCTATAGGGATACATGTATTTGGAACTCTAAATCAAACACGGTTTGTGCTAGCTCTGTGAAACTTGACACAATAAAGCAGTTTCAAGTTCTATCTCTATGGTTTGTTTGCTGTTGATGTAGCCCTAAGCAGAGACTGGCGAGAATCACTTTCATGGAAAGGGCCTGCCAAGCTTCCAAAAAACTACGAGTTGCCTGAAATCTCAGCACACACTTTTTCACCCAATCTTAATGAAACTTTCAGGTAATGATCAGTACACCAATCCCACTTGGCTCGCCAAATTTCGTTCTTCTAGGTTAAACCGTTCGTTTGCAGTAACCGGTTTCATTTTGAGGTTTCACTCTGTTTTTCCCTATAGGGATACATGTATTTGGAAGGCTAAATCAAACACGGTTTGCGCTAGCTCTTTGAAACTTGACACAATAAAGCAGTTTCAAGTTCTATCTCTATGGTTTGTTTGCTGTTGATGTAGCCCTAAGCAGAGACTGGCGAGAATCACTTTCATGGAAAGGGCCTGCCCAGCTTCCAAAAAACTACGAGTTGCCTGAAATCTCAGCAAACACTTTTTCACCCAATCTCGATGAAACTTTCAGGTAATGATCAGTACACCAATCCCACTTGGCTCGCCAAATTTCGTTCTTCTAGGTTAAACCGTTCGTTGGCAGTAACCGGTTTCATTTTGAGGTTTCATTCTGTTTTTCCCTATAGGGATACATGTATTTGGAAGTCTAAATCAAACACGGTTTGTGCTAGCTCTTTGAAACTTGACACAATAAAGCAGTTTCAAGTTTTATCTCTATGGTTTTTTTGCTGTTGATGTAGCCCTAAGCAGAGACTGGCGAGAATCACTTTCATGGAAAGGGCCTGCCAAGCTTCCAAAAAACTACGAGTTGCCTGAAATCACAGCACACACTTTTTCACCCAATCTTGATGAAACTTTCAGGTATTGATCAGTACACCAAACTCACTTGGCTCGCCAAATTTCGTTCTTCTAGGTTAAACCGTTCGTTGGCAGTAACCGGTTTCATTTTGAGGTTTCACTCTGTTTTCTCCTATAGGGATACATGTATTTTGAAGTCTAAATCAAACACGGTTTGTGCTAGCTCTTTGAAACTTGACACAATAAAGCAGTTTCAAGTTCTATCTCTATGGTTTGTTTGCTGTTGATGTAGCCCTAAGCAGAGATTGGCGAGAATCACTTTCATGGAAAGGGCCTGCCAAGCTTCCAAAAAACTACGAGTTGCCTGAAATCTCAGCACACACTTTTTCACCCAATCTTGATGAAACTTTCATGTAATGATCAGTACACCAATCCCACTTGGCTCGCCAAATTTCGTTCTTCTAGGTTAAACCGTTCGTTGCCAGTAACCGTTTTCATTTTGAGGTTTCACTCTGTTTTTCCCTATAGGGATACATATATTTGGAACTCTAAATCAAACACGGTTTGTGCTAGCTCTTTGAAACTTGATACAATAAAGCAGTTTCAAGTTCTATCTCTATGGTTTGTTTGCTGTTGATGTAGCCCTAAGCAGAGACTGGCGAGAATCACTTTCATGGAAAGGGCCTGCCAAGCTTCCAAAAAACTACGAGTTGCCTCAAATCACAGCACACACTTTTTCACCCAATCTTGATGAAACTTTCAGGTAATGATCAGTACACCAATCCTACTTGGCTCGCCAAATTTCGTTGTTCTAGGTTAAACCGTTCGTTGGCAGTAACCGGTTTCATTTTGAGGTTTCACTCTGTTTTCTCCTATAGGGATACATGTATTTGGAACTCTAAATCAAACACGGTTTGTGCTAGCTCTTTGAAACTTGACACAATAAAGCAGTTTCAAGTTCTATCTCTATAGTTTGTTTGCTGTTGATGTAGCCCTAAGCAGAGACTGGCTAGAATCACTTTCATGGAAAGGGCCTGCCAAGCTTCCAAAAAACTACGAGTTGCCTGAAATCTCAGCAAACACTTTTTCACCCAATCTTGATGAAACTTTCAGGTAATGATCAGTACACCAATCCCACTTGGCTCGCCAAATTTCGTTCTAGGTTAAACCGTTCGTTGGCAGTAACCGGTTTCATTTTGAGGTTTCACTCTGTTTTCTCCTATAGGGATACATGTATTTGGAACTCTAAATCAAACACGGTTTGTGCTAGCTCTTTGAAACTTGACACAATAAAGCAGTTTCAAGTTCTATCTCTATGTTTTGTTTGCTGTTGATTTAGCCTTAAGCAGAGACTGGCGAGAATCACTTTCATGGAAAGGGCCTGCCAAGCTTCCAAAAAACTACGAGTTGCCTGAAATCTCAGCTCACACTTTTTCACCCAATCTTGATGAAACTTTCAGGTAATGATCAGTACACCAATCCCACTTGGCTCGCCAAATTTCGTTCCTCTAGGTTAAACCGTTCGTTGGCAGTAACCGGTTTCATTTTGAGGTTTCACTCTGTTTTCTCCTATAGGGATACATGTATTTGGAACTCTAAATCAAACACGGTTTGTGCTAGCTCTTTGAAACTTGACACAATAAAGCAGTTTCTAGTTCTATCTCTATGGTTTGTTTGCTGTTGATGTAGCCCTAATCAGAGACTGGCGAGAATCACTTTCATGGAAAGGGCCTGCCAAGCTTCCAAAAAACTACGAGTTGCCTGAAATCTCAGCACACACTTTTTCACACAATCTTGATGAAACTTTCAGGTAATGATCAGTAGAACAATCCCACTTGGCTAGCCAAATTTCGTTCTTCTAGGTTAAACCGTTCGTTGGCAGTAACCGGTTTCATTTTGAGGTTTCACTCTGTTTTCTCCTATAGGGATACATGTATTTGGAAGTCTAAATCAAACACGGTTTGTGCTAGCTCTTTGAAACTTGACACAATAAAGCAGTTTCAAGTTCTATCTCTATGGTTTGTTTGCTGTTGATGTAGCCCTAAGCAGAGACTGGCGAGAATCACTTTCATGGAAAGGGCCTGCCAAGCTTCCAAAAAACTACTAGTTTCCTGAAATCTCAGCAAACACTTTTTCACCCAATCTTGATGAATCTTTCAGGTAATGATCAGTACACCAATCCCACTTGGCTCACCAAATTTTGTTCTTCTAGGTTAAACCATTTGTTGGCAGTAACCGGTTTCATTTTGAGGTTTCACTCTGTTTTCTCCTACAGGGATACATGTATTTGGAACTCTAAATCAAACACGGTTTGTGCTAGCTCTTTGAAACTTGACACAATAAAGCAGTTTCAAGTTCTATCTCTATGGTTTGTTTGCTGTTGATGTAGCCCTAAGCAGAGACTGGAGAGAATCACTTTCATGGAAAGGGCCTGCCCAGCTTCCAAAAAACTACGAGTTGCCTGAAATCTCAGCAAACACTTTTTCATCCAAACTTGATGAAACTTTCAGGTAATGATCAGTACACCAATCCCACTTGGCTCGCCAAATTTTATTCTTCTAGGTGAAACCGTTCGTTGGCAGTAACCGGTTTCATTTTGAGGTTTCACTCTGTTTTCTCCTATAGGGATACATGTATTTGGAACTCTAAATCAAACACGGTTTGTGCTAGCTCTTTGAAACTTGACACAATAAAGCAGTTTCAAGTTCTATCTCTATGGTTTGTTTGCTGTTGATGTAGCCCTAAGCAGAGACTGGGGAGAATCACTTTCATGGAAAGGGCCTGCCAAGCTTCCAAAAAACTACGAGTTGCCTGAAATCTCAGCAAACACTTTTTCACCCAATCTCGATGAAACTTTCAGGTAATGATCAGTACACCAATCCCACTTGGCTCGCCAAATTTCGTTCTTCTAGGTTAAACCGTTCGTTGGCAGTAACCGGTTTCATTTTGAGGTTTCATTCTGTTTTTCCCTATAGGGATACATGTATTTGGAAGTCTAAATCCAACACGGTTTGTGCTAGCTCTTTGAAACTTGACACAATAAAGCAGATTCAAGTTCTATCTCTATGGTTTTTTTGCTGTTGATGTAGCCCTAAGCAGAGACTGGCGAGAATCACTTTCATGGAAAGGACCTGCCAAGCTTCCAAAAAACTACGAGTTGCCTGAAATCTCAGCACACACTTTTTCACCCAATCTTGATGAAACTTTCAGGTATTGATCAGTACACCAATCTCACTTGGCTCGCCAAATTTCGTTCTTCTAGGTTAAACCGTTCGTTGGCAGTAACCGGTTTCATTTTGAGGTTTCACTCTGTTTTCTCCTATAGGGATACATGTATTTTGAACTCTAAATCAAACACGGTTTGTGCTAGCTCTTTGAAACTTGACACAATAAAGCAGTTTCAAGTTCTATCTCTATGGTTTCTTTGCTGTTGATGTAGCCCTAAGCAGAGATTGGCGAGAATCACTTTCATGGAAAGGGCCTGCCAAGCTTCCAAAAAACTACGAGTTGCCTGAAATCTCAGCACACACTTTTTCACCCAATCTTGATGAAACTTTCATGTAATGATCAGTACACCAATCCCACTTGGCTCGCCAAATTTCGTTCTTCTAGGTTAAACCGTTCGTTTGAAGAAACCGTTTTCATTTTGAGGGTTCACTCTGTTTTCTCCTATAGGGATACATGTATTTGGAACTCTAAATCAAACACGGTTTGTGCTAGCTCTTTGAAATTTGACACAATAAAGCAGTTTCAAGTTCTATCTCTATGGTTTGTTTGCTGTTGATGTAGCTTTAAGCAGAGACTCGCAAGAATCACTTTCATGAAAAGGGCCTGCCAAGCTTCCAAAAAACTACGAGTTGCCTGAAATCTCAGCAAACACTTTCTCACCCAATCTTGATGATACTTTCAGGTAATGATCAGTACACCAATCCTACTTGGCTCGCCAAATTTCGTTTTTCTAGGTTAAACCGTTCGTTGGCAGTAACCGGTTTCATTTTGAGGTTTCACTCTGTTTTCTTCCATAGGGATACATGTATTTGGAACTCTAAATCAAACACGGTTTGTGCTAGCTCTTTGAAACTTGACACAATAAAGCAGTTTCAAGTTCTGTTCCTATGGTTTGTTTGCTGTTGATTTAGCCCTAAACAGAGACTGGCGAGAATCACTTTCATGGAAAGGGCCTGCCAAGCTTCCAAAAAACTACGAGTTGCCTGAAATCTCAGCACACACTTTTTCACCCAATCTTGATGAAACTTTGGGTAATGATCAGTACACCAATCCCACTAGGCTCTCCAAATTTCGTTCTTCTAGGTTAAACTTTCGATGGCAGTAACCGGTTTCATTTTGAGGTTTTACTCTGTTTTCTCCTATAGGGATACATGTATTTGGAACTCTAAATCAAACACAGTTTGTGCTAGCTCTTTGAAACTTGACACAATAAAGCAGTTTCAAGTTCTATCTCTACAGTTTGTTTGCTGTTGATGTAGCTTTAAGCAGAGACTGGCGAGAATCACTTTCATGCAAAGGGCCTGCCAAGCTTCCAAAAAACTACGAGTTGCCTGAAATCTCAGCAAACACTTTCTCACCCAATCTTGATGATACTTTCTTTAATGATCAGTACACCAATCCCACTTGGCTCGCCAAATTTCATTCTTCTAAGTTAAACCGTTCGTTGGCAGTAACCGTTTTCATTTTGAGGTTTCACTCAGTTTTCTCCTATAGGGATACATGTATTTGGAACTCTAAATCAAACACGGTTTGTGCTAGCTCTTTGAAACTTGACACAATAAAGCAGTTTCAAGTTCTATCTCTATGGTTTGTTTGCTGTTAATGTAGCTTTAAGCAGAGACTGGCGAGAATCACTTTCATGCAAAGGGCCTGCCAAGCTTCCAAAAAACTACGAGTTGCCTGAAATCTCAGCAAACACTTTTTCACCCAATCTTGATGAAACTTTCAGGTAATGATCAGTACACTAATCCCACTTGGCTCGCCAAATTTCGTTCTTCTAGGTTAAACCGTTCGTTTTCAGTAACCGGTTTCATTTTGAGGTTTCACTCTGTTTTCTCCTATAGGGATACATGTATTTGGAACTCTAAATCAAACACGGTTTGTGCTAGCTCTTTGAAACTTGACACAATAAAGCAGTTTCAAGTTCTTTCTCTATGGTTTGTTTGCTGTTGTTGTAGCCCTAAGCAGAGACTGGCGAGAATCACTTTCATGGAAAGGGCCTGCCAACCTTTCAAAAAACTACGAGTTGCCTGAAATCTCAGCAAACACTTTCTCACCCAATCTTGATGATACTTTCAGGTAATGATCAGTACACCAATCCCACTTGGCTCGCCAAATTTCGTTCTTCTAGGTTAAACCGTTCGTTTGCAGAAACCGTTTTCATTTTGAGGTTTCACTCTGTTTTCTCCTATAGGGATACATGTATTTGGAACTCTAAATCAAACACGGTTTTTGCTAGCTCTTTGAAACTTGACACAATAAAGCAGTTTCAAGTTCTATCTCTATGGTTTGTTTGCTGTTGATGTAGCCCTAAGCAGAGACTGGCGAGAATCACTTTCATGGAAAGGGCCTGCCAAGCTTCCAAAAAACTATGAGTTGCCTGAAATCTCAGCAAACACTTTTTCACCCAATCTTGATGATACTTTCAGGTAATGATCAGTACACCAATCCCACTTGGCTAGGAAAATTTCGTTCTTCTAGGTCGAACCTTTTGTTTGCAGTAACCGTTTTCATTTTGAGGTTTCACTCAGTTTTCTCCAATAGGGATACATGTATTTGGAACTCTAAATCAAACACGGTTTGTGCTAGCTCTTTGAAACTTGACACAATAAAGCAGTTTCAAGTTCTATCTCTATGGTTTGTTTGCTGTTGATGTAGCCCTAAGCAGAGACTGGCGAGAATCACTTTCATGGAAAGGGCCTGCCAAGCTTCCAAAAAAACTACGAGTTGCCTGAAATCTCAGCAAACACTTTTTCACCCAATCTTGATGAAACTTTCAGGTAATGATCAGTACACCAATCCCACTTGGCTCGCCAAATTTCGTTCTTCTAGGTTAAATTGTTCGTTTGCAGTAACTGTTTTCATTTTGAGGTTTCACTCTGTTTTCTCCTATAGGGATACATGTATTTGGAACTCTAAATCAAACACGGTTTGTGCTAGCTCTTTGAAACTTGACACAATAAAGCAGTTTCAAGTTCTATCTCTATGGTTTGTTTGCTGTTGATGTAGCCCTAAGCAGAGACTGGCGAGAATCACTTTCATGGAAAGGGCCTGCCAAGCTTCCAAAAAACTACGAGTTGCCTGAAATCTCAGCACACACTTTTTCACCCAATCTTGATGAAACTTTCAGGTAATGATCAGTACACCAATCCCACTTGGCTCGCCAAATTTCCTTCTTCTAGGTTGAACCTTTCGTTTGCAGTAACCGGTTTCATTTTGAGGATTCACTCTGTTTTCTCCTATAGGGATACATGTATTTGGAACTCTAAATCAAACACGGTTTGTGCTAGCTCTTTGAAACTTGACACAATAAAGCAGTTTCAAGTTCTTTATCAATGGTTTGTTTGCTGTTGATGTAGCCCTAAGCAGAGACTGGCGAGAATCACTTTCATGGAAAGGGCCTGCCAAGCTTCCAAAAAACTATGAGTTGCCTGAAATCTCAGCAAACACTTTCTCACCCAATCTTGATGATACTTTCAGGTAATGATCAGTACACCAATCCCACTTGGCTCGCCAAATTTCGTTCTTCTAAGTTAAACCGTTCGTTTTCAGTGACCGGTTTCATTTTGAGGTTTCACTCTGTTTTCTCCTATAGGGATACATGTATTAGGAACTCTAAATCAAACACGGTTTGTGCTAGCTCTTTGAAACTTGACACAATAAAGCAGTTTCAAGTTCTATATCAATGGTTTGTTTGCTGTTGATGTAGCCCTAAGCAGAGACTGGCGACAATCACTTTCATAAAAAGGGCCTGCCAAGTATCCAAAATCTACGAGTTGCCTGAAATCTCAGCAAACACTTTCTCACCCAATCTGAATGATACTTTCAAGTAATGATCAGTACACCAATCCCACTTTGCTCGCCAAATTTCCTTCTTCTAGGTTGAACCTTTCGTTTGCAGTAACCGGTTTCATTTTGAGGATTCACTCTGTTTTCTCCTATAGGGATACATGTATTTGGAACTCTAAATCAAACACGGTTTGTGCTAGCTCTTTGAAACTTGACACAATAAAGCAGTTTCAAGTTCTATCTCTATGGTTTGTTTGCTGTTGATGTAGCCCTAAGCAGAGACTGGCGAGAATCACTTTCATGGAAAGGGCCTGCCAAGCTTCCAAAAAACTACGAGTTCCCTGAAATCTCAGCAAACACTTTTTCACCCAATCTTGATGATACTTTCAGGTAATGATCAGTACACCAATCCCACTAGGCTCGCCAAATTTCGTTCTTCTAGGTTAAACCGTTCGTTTGCTGTAACCGTTTTCATTTTGAGGTTTCACTCTGTTTTCTCCTATAGGGATACATGTATTTGGAACTCTAAATCAAACACGGTTTGTGCTAGCTCTTTGAAACTTGACACAATAAAGCAGTTTCAAGTTCTATCTCTATGGTTTGTTTGCTGTTGATGTAGCTTTAAGCAGAGACTCGCAAGAATCACTTTCATGAAAAGGGCCTGCCAAGCTTCCAAAAAACTACGAGTTGCCTGAAATCTCAGCAAACACTTTCTCACCCAATCTTGATGATACTTTCAGGTAATGATCAGTACACCAATCCTACTTGGCTCGCCAAATTTCGTTTTTCTAGGTTAAACCGTTCGTTGGCAGTAACCGGTTTCATTTTGAGGTTTCACTCTGTTTTCTTCCATAGGGATACATGTATTTGGAACTCTAAATCAAACACGGTTTGTGCTAGCTCTTTGAAACTTGACACAATAAAGCAGTTTCAAGTTCTGTTCCTATGGTTTGTTTGCTGTTGATTTAGCCCTAAACAGAGACTGGCAAGAATCACTTTCATGGAAAGGGCCTGCCAAGCTTCCAAAAAACTACGAGTTGCCTGAAATCTCAGCACACACTTTTTCACCCAATCTTGATGAAACTTTGGGTAATGATCAGTACACCAATCCCACTAGGCTCTCCAAATTTCGTTCTTCTAGGTTAAACTTTCGATGGCAGTAACCGGTTTCATTTTGAGGTTTTACTCTGTTTTCTCCTATAGGGATACATGTATTTGGAACTCTAAATCAAACACAGTTTGTGCTAGCTCTTTGAAACTTGACACAATAAAGCAGTTTCAAGTTCTATCTCTACAGTTTGTTTGCTGTTGATGTAGCTTTAAGCAGAGACTGGCGAGAATCACTTTCATGCAAAGGGCCTGCCAAGCTTCCAAAAAACTACGAGTTGCCTGAAATCTCAGCAAACACTTTCTCACCCAATCTTGATGATACTTTCTTTAATGATCAGTACACCAATCCCACTTGGCTCGCCAAATTTCATTCTTCTAAGTTAAACCGTTCGTTGTCAGTAACCGTTTTCATTTTGAGGTTTCACTCAGTTTTCTCCTATAGGGATACATGTATTTGGAACTCTAAATCAAACACGGTTTGTGCTAGCTCTTTGAAACTTGACACAATAAAGCAGTTTCAAGTTCTATCTCTATGGTTTGTTTGCTGTTAATGTAGCTTTAAGCAGAGACTGGCGAGAATCACTTTCATGCAAAGGGCCTGCCAAGCTTCCAAAAAACTACGAGTTGCCTGAAATCTCAGCAAACACTTTTTCACCCAATCTTGATGAAACTTTCAGGTAATGATCAGTACACTAATCCCACTTGGCTCGCCAAATTTCGTTCTTCTAGGTTAAACCGTTCGTTTTCAGTAACCGGTTTCATTTTGAGGTTTCACTCTGTTTTCTCCTATAGGGATACATGTATTTGGAACTCTAAATCAAACACGGTTTGTGCTAGCTCTTTGAAACTTGACACAATAAAGCAGTTTCAAGTTCTTTCTCTATGGTTTGTTTGCTGTTGTTGTAGCCCTAAGCAGAGACTGGCGAGAATCACTTTCATGGAAAGGGCCTGCCAACCTTTCAAAAAACTACGAGTTGCCTGAAATCTCAGCAAACACTTTCTCACCCAATCTTGATGATACTTTCAGGTAATGATCAGTACACCAATCCCACTTGGCTCGCCAAATTTCGTTCTTCTAGGTTAAACCGTTCGTTTGCAGAAACCGTTTTCATTTTGAGGTTTCACTCTGTTTTCTCCTATAGGGATACATGTATTTGGAACTCTAAATCAAACACGGTTTTTGCTAGCTCTTTGAAACTTGACACAATAAAGCAGTTTCAAGTTCTATCTCTATGGTTTGTTTGCTGTTGATGTAGCCCTAAGCAGAGACTGGCGAGAATCACTTTCATGGAAAGGGCCTGCCAATCTTCCAAAAAACTATGAGTTGCCTGAAATCTCAGCAAACACTTTTTCACCCAATCTTGATGATACTTTCAGGTAATGATCAGTACACCAATCCCACTTGGCTAGGAAAATTTCGTTCTTCTAGGTCGAACCTTTTGTTTGCAGTAACCGTTTTCATTTTGAGGTTTCACTCAGTTTTCTCCAATAGGGATACATGTATTTGGAACTCTAAATCAAACACGGTTTGTGCTAGCTCTTTGAAACTTGACACAATAAAGCAGTTTCAAGTTCTATCTCTACAGTTTGTTTGCTGTTGATGTAGCCCTAAGCAGAGACTGGCGAGAATCACTTTCATGGAAAGGGCCTGCCAAGCTTCCAAAAAACTATGAGTTGCCTGAAATCTCAGCAAACACTTTCTCACCCAATCTTGATGATACTTTCAGGTAATGATCAGTACACCAATCCCACTTGGCTCGCCAAATTTCGTTCTTCTAAGTTAAACCGTTCGTTTTCAGTGACCGGTTTCATTTTGAGGTTTCACTCTGTTTTCTCCTATAGGGATACATGTATTAGGAACTCTAAATCAAACACGGTTTGTGCTAGCTCTTTGAAACTTGACACAATAAAGCAGTTTCAAGTTCTATATCAATGGTTTGTTTGCTGTTGATGTAGCCCTAAGCAGAGACTGGCGACAATCACTTTCATAAAAAGGGCCTGCCAAGTATCCAAAATCTACGAGTTGCCTGAAATCTCAGCAAACACTTTCTCACCCAATCTGAATGATACTTTCAAGTAATGATCAGTACACCAATCCCACTTTGCTCGCCAAATTTCCTTCTTCTAGGTTGAACCTTTCGTTTGCAGTAACCGGTTTCATTTTGAGGATTCACTCTGTTTTCTCCTATAGGGATACATGTATTTGGAACTCTAAATCAAACACGGTTTGTGCTAGCTCTTTGAAACTTGACACAATAAAGCAGTTTCAAGTTCTATCTCTATGGTTTGTTTGCTGTTGATGTAGCCCTAAGCAGAGACTGGCGAGAATCACTTTCATGGAAAGGGCCTGCCAAACTTCCAAAAAACTACGAGTTCCCTGAAATCTCAGCAAACACTTTTTCACCCAATCTTGATGATACTTTCAGGTAATGATCAGTACACCAATCCCACTTGGCTCGCCAAACTTCGTTCTTCTAGGTTAAACCGTTCGTTTGCTGTAACCGTTTTCATTTTGAGGTTTCACTCTGTTTTCTCCTATAGGGATACATGTATTTGGAACTCTAAATCAAACACGGTTTGTGCTAGCTCTTTGAAACTTGACACAATAAAGCAGTTTCAAGTTCTATATCAATGGTTTGTTTGCTGTTGATGTAGCCCTAAGCAGAGACTGGCGAGAATCACTTTCATGGAAAGGGCCTGCCAAGCTTCCAAAAAACTATGAGTTGCCTGAAATCTCAGCAAACACTTTCTCACCCAATCTTGATGATACTTTCAGGTAATGATCAGTACACCAATCCCACTTGGCTCGCCAAATTTCGTTCTTCTAAGTTAAACCGTTCGTTTTCAGTGACCGGTTTCATTTTGAGGTTTCACTCTGTTTTCTCCTATAGGGATACATGTATTTGGAACTCTAAATCAAACACGGTTTGTGCTAGCTCTTTGAAACTTGACACAATAAAGAAGTTTCAAGTTCTATCTCTACAGTGTGTTTGCTGTTGAGTTAGCCCTAAGCAGAGACTGGCGAGAATCACTTTCATAGAAAGGGCATGCCAAGCTTCCAAAAAACTACGAGTTGCCTGAAATCTCAGCAAACACTTTTTCACCCAATCTTGATGATACTTTCAGGTAATGATCAGTACACCAATCCCACTTGGCTCGCCAAATTTCGTTCTTCTAGGTCGAACCTTTCGTTGGCAGTAACCGTTTTCATTTTGAGGTTTCACTCAGTTTTCTCCTATAGGGATACATGTATTTGGAACTCTAAATCAAACACGGTTTGTGCTAGCTCTTTGAAACTTGACACAATAAAGCAGTTTTAAGTTCTATCTCTACAGTTTGTTTGCTGTTGATGTAGCCCTAAGCAGAGACTGGCGAGAATCACTTTCATGGAAAGGGCCTGCCAAGCTTCCAAAAAACTACGAGTTCCCTGAAATCTCAGCAAACACTTTTTCACCCAATCTTGATGATACTTTCAGGTAATGATCAGTACACCAATCCCACTTGGCTCGCCAAATTTCGTTCTTCTAGGTCGAACCTTTCGTTTGCAGTAACCGTTTTCATTTTGAGGTTTCACTCAGTTTTCTCCAATAGGGATACATGTATTTGGAACTCTAAATCAAACACGGTTTGTGCTAGCTCTTTGAAACTTGACACAATAAAGCAGTTTCAAGTTCTATCTCTACAGTTTGTTTGCTGTTGATGTAGCCCTAAGCAGAGACTGGCGAGAATCACTTTCATGAAAAGGGCCTGCCAAGCTTCCAAAAAACTATGAGTTGCCTGAAATCTCAGCAAACACTTTCTCACCCAATCTTGATGATACTTTCAGGTAATGATCAGTACACCAATCCCACTTGGCTCGCCAAATTTCGTTCTTCTAGGTCGAACCTTTCGTTTGCAGTAACCGTTTTCATTTTGAGGTTTCACTCAGTTTTCTCCAATAGGGATACATGTATTTGGAACTCTAAATCAAACACGGTTTGTGCTAGCTCTTTGAAACTTGACACAATAAAGCAGTTTCAAGTTCTATCTCTACAGTTTGTTTGCTGTTGATGTAGCCCTAAGCAGAGACTGGCGAGAATCACTTTCATGAAAAGGGCCTGCCAAGCTTCCAAAAAACTACGAGTTGCCTGAAATCTCAGCAAACACTTTTTCACCCAATCTTGATTATACTTTCACGTAATGATCAGTACACCAATCCCACTTGGCTCGCCAAACTTCGTTCTTCTAGGTTAAACAGTTCGTTTGCTGTAACCGTTTTCATTTTGAGGTTTCACTCTGTTTTCTCCTATAGGGATACATGTATTTGGAACTTTGAATCAAACACGGATTGTGCTAGCTCTTTGAAACTTGACACAATAAAGCAGTTTCAAGTTCTATATCAATAGTTTGTTTGCTGTTGATGTAGCCCTAAGCAGAGACTGGCGAGAATCACTTTCATAAAAAGGGCCTGCCAAGCTTCCAAAAAACTACGAGTTGCCTGAATTCTCAGCAAACACTTTCATACCCAATCTTAATGATACTTTAAAGTAATAATCAGTACACCAATCCCACTTGCCTCGCCAAATTTCGTTCTTCTAGGTTGAACCTTTCGTTTGCAGTAACCGGTTTCATTTTGAGGTTTCACTCTGTTTTCTCGAATAGGGATACATGTATTTGGAACTCTAAATCAAACACGGTTTGTGCTAGCTCTTTGAAACTTGACACAATAAAGCAGTTTCAAGTTCCATCTCTATGGTTTTTTTGCTGTTGATGTAGCCCTAATCAGAGACTGGCGAGAATCACTTTCATGGAAAGGGCCTGCCAAGCTTCCAAAAAACTACGAGTTCCCTGAAATCTCAGCAAACACTTTTTCACCCAATCTTGATGATACTTTCAGGTAATGATCAGTACACCAATCCCACTTGGTTCGCCAAATATCGTTTTTCTAGGTTGAACCGTTCGTTTGCAGTAACCGGTTTCATTTTGAGGATTCACTCTGTTTTCTCCTATAGGGATACATGTATTTGGAACTCTAAATCAAACACGGTTTGAGCCTGCTATTTGAAACTTGACACAATAAAGCAGTTTCAAGTTCTATCTCTATGGTTTGTTTGCTGTTGATGTAGCCCTAAGCAGAGACTGGCGAGAATCACTTTCATACAAAGGGCCTGCCAAGCTTCCAAAAAACTACGAGTTGCCTGAAATCTCAGCAAAGCCTTTTTCACCCAATCTTGATGATACTTTCAGGTAATGATCAGTACACCAGTCCCACTTGGCTCGCCAAATTTCATTCTTCTAGGTTAAACCGTTCGTTTGCAGTAACCGGTTTCATTATAAGGTTTCTCTCTGTTTTCTCCTATTGGGATACATGTATTTGGAACTCTAAATCAAACACGGTTTGTGCTAGCTCTTTGAAACTTGACACAATAAAGCAGTTTCAAGTTCTATCTCTATGGTTTGTTTGCTGTTGATGTAGCCCTAAGCAGAGACTGGCGAGAATCACTTTCATGGAAAGGGCCTGCCAAGCTTCCAAAAAACTATGAGTTCCCTGAAATCTCAGCAAACACTTTTTCACCCAATCTTGATGATACTTTCAGGTAATGATCAGTACACCAATCCCACTTGGCTCGCCAAATTTCGTTCTTCTAGGTCGAACCTTTCGTTTGCAGTAACCGTTTTCATTTTGAGGTTTCACTCAGTTTTCTCCTATAGGGATACATGTATTTGGAACTCTAAATCAAACACGGTTTGTGCTAGCTCTTTGAAACTTGACACAATAAAGCAGTTTTAAGTTCTATCTCTAAAGTTTGTTTGCTGTTGATGTAGCCCTAAGCAGAGACTGGCGAGAATCACTTTCATGGAAAGGGCCTGCCAAGCTTCCAAAAAACTATGAGTTGCCTGAAATCTCAGCAAACACTTTCTCACCCAATCTTGATGATACTTTCAGGTAATGATAAGTACACCAATCCCACTTGGCTCGCCAAATTTCGTTCTTCTAAGTTAAACCGTTCCTTGGCAGTGACCGTTTTCATTTTGAGGTTTCACTCTGTTTTCTCCTATAGGGATACATGTATTTGGAACTCTAAATCAAACACGGTTTGTGCTAGCTCTTTGAAACTTGACACAATAAAGCAGTTTCAAGTTCTATCTCTACAGTGTGTTTGCTGTTGATTTAGCCCTAAGCATAGACTGGCGAGAATCACTTTCATGGAAAGGGCCTGCCAAGCTTCCAAAAAACTACGAGTTGCCTGATCTCAGCAAACACTTTCTCACCCAATCTTGATGATACTTTTAGGTAATGATCAGTACACCAATCCCACTTGGCTCACCAAATTTCGTTCTTCTAGGTTAAACCTTTCGTTGGCAGTAACCGGTTTCATTTTGAGGTTTCACTCTGTATGCTCCTATAGGGATACATGTATTTGGAACTCTAAATCAAACACGGTTTGCGCTAGCTCTTTGAAACTTGACACAATAAAGCAGTTTCAAGTTCTATCTCTATGGTTTGTTTGCTGTTGATGTAGCCCTAAGCAGACTCTGGCGAGAATCACTTTCATGGAAAGGGCCTGCCAAGCTTCCAAAAAACTACGAGTTGCCTGAAATCTCAGCAAACACTTTTTCACCCAATCTTGATTATACTTTCACGTAATGATCAGTACACCAATCCTACTTGGCTCGCCAACTTTCGTTTTTCTAGGTTAAACCGTTCGTTGGCAGTAACCGGTTTCATTTTGAGGTTTCACTCTGTTTTCTTCCATAGGGATACATGTATTTGGAACTCTAAATCAAACACGGTTTGTGCTAGCTTTTTGAAACTTGACACAATAAAGCAGTTTCAAGTTCTGTTCCTATGGTTTGTTTGCTGTTGATGTAGCCCTAAGCAGAGACTGGCGAGAATCACTTTCATGGAAAGGGCCTGCCAAGCTTCCAAAAAACTACGAGTTGCCTGAAATCTCAGCAAACACTTTCTCACCCAATCTTGATGATACTTTCAGGTAATGATCAGTACACCAATCCCACTTGGCTCGCCAAATTTCATTCTTCTAGGTTAAACCGTTCGTTGGCAGTAACCGGTTTCATTTTGAGGTTTCATTCTGTTTTCTCCTATAGGAATACATGTATTTGGAACTCTAAATCAAACACAGTTTGTGCTAGCTCTTTGAAACTTGACACAATAAAGCAGTTTCAAGTTCTATCTCTACAGTTTGTTTGCTGTTGATGTAGCTTTAAGCAGAGACTGGCGAGAATCACTTTCATGCAAAGGGCCTGCCAAGCTTCCAAAAAACTACGAGTTGCCTGAAATCTCAGCAAACACTTTCTCACCCAATCTTGATGATACTTTCAGGTAATGATCAGTACACCAATCCCACTTGGCTCGCCAAATTTCATTCTTCTAGGTTAAACCGTTCGTTGGCAGTAACCGTTTTCATTTTGAGGTTTCACTCAGTTTTCTCCTATAGGGATACATGTATTTGGAACTCTAAATCAAACAAGGTTTGTGCTAGCTCTTTGAAACTTGACACAATAAAGCAGTTTCAAGTTCTATCTCTATGGTTTGTTTGCTGTTAATGTAGCTTTAAGCAGAGACTGGCGAGAATCACTTTCATGCAAAGGGCCTGCCAAGCTTCCAAAAAACTACGAGTTGCCTGAAATCTCAGCAAACACTTTTTCACCCAATCTTGATGAAACTTTCAGGTAATGATCAGTACAGCAATCCCAGTTGGCTCGCCAAATTTCGTTCTTCTAGGTTAAACCTTTCGTTTGCAGTAACCGGTTTCATTTTGAGGATTCACTCTGTTTTCTCCTATAGGGATACATGTATTTGGAACTCTAAATCAAACACAGTTTGTGCTAGCTCTTTGAAACTTGACACAATAAAGCAGTTTCAAGTTCTATCTCTATGGTTTGTTTGCTGTTGATGTAGCCCTAAGCAGAGACTGGCGAGAATCACTTTCATGGAAAGGGCCTGCCAAGCTTACAAAAAAACTACGAGTTCCCTGAAATCTCAGCAAACACTTTTTCACCCAATCTTGATGATACTTTCAGGTAATGATCAGTACACCAATCCCACTTGGCTCGCCAAATTTCGTTCTTCTAGGTTAAACCGTTCGTTTGCAGAAACCGTTTTCATTTTGAGGTTTCACTCTGTTTTCTCCTATAGGGATACATGTATTTGGAACTCTAAATCAAACACGGTTTTTGCTAGCTCTTTGAAACTTGACACAATAAAGCAGTTTCAAGTTCTATATCAATGGTTTGTTTGCTGTTGATGTAGCCCTAAGCAGAGACTGGCGAGAATCACTTTCATGGAAAGGGCCTGCCAAGCTTCCAAAAAACTATGAGTTGCCTGAAATCTCAGCAAACACTTTTTCACCCAATCTTGATGATACTTTCAGGTAATGATCAGTACACCAATCCCACTTGGCTACCAAAATTTCGTTCTTCTAGGTCGAACCTTTCGTTTGCAGTAACCGTTTTCATTTTGAGGTTTCACTCAGTTTTCTCCAAAAGGGATACATGTATTTGGAACTCTAAATCAAACACGGTTTGTGCTAGCTCTTTGAAACTTGACACAATAAAGCAGTTTCAAGTTCTATCTCTACAGTTTGTTTGCTGTTGATGTAGCCCTAAGCAGAGACTGGCGAGAATCACTTTCATGGAAAGGGCCTGCCAAGCTTCCAAAAAACTTCGAGTTGCCTGAAATCTCAGCAAACACTTTCTCACCCAATCTTGATGATACTTTCAGGTAATGATCAGTACACCAATCCCACTTGGCTCGCCAAATTTCGTTCTTCTAAGTTAAACCGTTCGTTTTCAGTGACCGGTTTCATTTTGAGGTTTCACTCTGTTTTCTCCTATAGGGATACATGTATTAGGAACTCTAAATCAAACACGGTTTGTGCTAGCTCTTTGAAACTTGACACAATAAAGCAGTTTCAAGTTCTATATCAATGGTTTGTTTGCTGTTGATGTAGCCCTAAGCAGAGACTGGCGACAATCACTTTCATAAAAAGGGCCTGCCAAGTATCCAAAATCTACGAGTTGCCTGAAATCTCAGCAAACACTTTCTCACCCAATCTGAATGATACTTTCAAGTAATGATCAGTACACCAATCCCACTTTGCTCGCCAAATTTCCTTCTTCTAGGTTGAACCTTTCGTTTGCAGTAACCGGTTTCATTTTGAGGATTCACTCTGTTTTCTCCTATAGGGATACATGTATTTGGAACTCTAAATCAAACACGGTTTGTGCTAGCTCTTTGAAACTTGACACAATAAAGCAGTTTCAAGTTCTATCTCTATGGTTTGTTTGCTGTTGATGTAGCCCTAAGCAGAGACTGGCGAGAATCACTTTCATGGAAAGGGCCTGCCAAGCTTCCAAAAAACTACGAGTTCCCTGAAATCTCAGCAAACACTTTTTCACCCAATCTTGATGATACTTTCAGGTAATGATCAGTACACCAATCCCACTAGGCTCGCCAAATTTCGTTCTTCTAGGTTAAACCGTTCGTTTGCTGTAACCGTTTTCATTTTGAGGTTTCACTCTGTTTTCTCCTATAGGGATACATGTATTTGGAACTCTAAATCAAACACGGTTTGTGCTAGCTCTTTGAAACTTGACACAATAAAGCAGTTTCAAGTTCTATCTCTATGGTTTGTTTGCTGTTGATGTAGCTTTAAGCAGAGACTCGCAAGAATCACTTTCATGAAAAGGGCCTGCCAAGCTCCAAAAAACTACGAGTTGCCTGAAATCTCAGCAAACACTTTCTCACCCAATCTTGATGATACTTTCAGGTAATGATCAGTACACCAATCCTACTTGGCTCGCCAAATTTCGTTTTTCTAGGTTAAACCGTTCGTTGGCAGTAACCGGTTTCATTTTGAGGTTTCACTCTGTTTTCTTCCATAGGGATACATGTATTTGGAACTCTAAATCAAACACGGTTTGTGCTAGCTCTTTGAAACTTGACACAATAAAGCAGTTTCAAGTTCTGTTCCTATGGTTTGTTTGCTGTTGATGTAGCCCTAAGCAGAGACTGGCGAGAATCACTTTCATGGAAAGGGCCTGCCAAGCTTCCAAAAAACTACGAGTTCCCTGAAATCTCAGCACACACTTTTTCACTCAATCTTGATGAAACTTTGGGTAATGATCAGTACACCAATCCCACTAGGCTCGCCAAATTTTGTTCTTCTAGGTTAAACTTTCGATGGCAGTAACCGGTTTCATTTTGAGGTTTCATTCTGTTTTCTCCTATAGGGATACATGTATTTGGAACTCTAAATCAAACACAGTTTGTGCTAGCTCTTTGAAACTTCACACAATAAAGCAGTTTCAAGTTCTATCTCTACAGTTTGTTTGCTGTTGATGTAGCTTTAAGCAGAGACTGGCGAGAATCACTTTCATGCAAAGGGCCTGCCAAGCTTCCAAGAAACTACGAGTTGCCTGAAATCTCAGCAAACACTTTCTCACCCAATCTTGATGATACTTTCAGGTAATGATCAGTACACCAATCCCACTTGGCTCGCCAAATTTCATTCTTCTAGGTTAAACCGTTCGTTGGCAGTAACCGTTTTCATTTTGAGGTTTCACTCAGTTTTCTCCTATAGGGATACATGTATTTGGAACTCTAAATCAAACAAGATTTGTGCCAGCTCTTTGAAACTTGACACAATAAAGCAGTTTCAAGTTCTTTCTCTATGGTTTGTTTGCTGTTAATGTAGCTTTAAGCAGAGACTGGCGAGAATCACTTTCATGCAAAGGGCCTGCCAAGCTTCCAAAAAATTACGAGTTGCCTGAAATCTCAGCAAACACTTTTTCACCCAATCCTGATGAAACTTTCAGGTAATGATCAGTACACCAATCCCACTTGGCTCGCCAAATTTCGTTCTTCTAGGTTAAACCTTTCGTTTGCAGTAACCGGTTTCATTTTGAGGATTCACTCTGTTTTCTCCTATAGGGATACATGTATTTGGAACTCTAAATCAAACACGGTTTGTGCTAGCTCTTTGAAATTTGACACAATAAAGCAGTTTCAAGTTCTATCTCTATGGTTTGTTTGCTGTTGATGTAGCCCTAAGCAGAGACTGGCGAGAATCACTTTCATGGAAAGGGCCTGCCAAGCTTACAAAAAAACTACGAGTTCCCTGAAATCTCAGCAAACACTTTTTCACCCAATCTTGATGATACTTTCAGGTAATGATCAGTACACCAATCCCACTTGGCTCGCCAAATTTCGTTCTTCTAGGTTATACCGTTCGTTTGCAGAAACCGTTTTCATTTTGAGGTTTCACTCTGTTTTCTCCTATAGGGATACATGTATTTGGAACTCTAAATCAAACACGGTTTTTGCTAGCTCTTTGAAACTTGACACAATAAAGCAGTTTCAAATTCTATATCAATGGTTTGTTTGCTGTTGATGTAGCCCTAAGCAGAGACTGGCGAGAATCACTTTCATGGAAAGGGCCTGCCAAGCTTCCAAAAAACTATGAGTTGCCTGAAATCTCAGCAAACACTTTTTCACCCAATCTTGATGATACTTTCAGGTAATGATCAGTACACCAATCCCACTAGGCTCGCCAAATTTCGTTCTTCTAAGTTAAACCGTTCGTTTTCAGTGACCGGTTTCATTTTGAGGTTTCACTCTGTTTTCTCCTATAGGGATACATGTATTAGGAACTCTAAATCAAACACGGTTTGTGCTAGCTCTTTGAAACTTGACACAATAAAGCAGTTTCAAGTTCTATATCAATGGTTTGTTTGCTGTTGATGTAGCCCTAAGCAGAGACTGGCGACAATCACTTTCATAAAAAGGGCCTGCCAAGTATCCAAAATCTACGAGTTGCCTGAAATCTCAGCAAAGCCTTTTTCACCCAATCTTGATGATACTTTCAGGTAATGATCAGTACACCAATCCCACTTTGCTCGCCAAATTTCCTTCTTCTAGGTTGAACCTTTCGTTTGCAGTAACCGGTTTCATTTTGAGGATTCACTCTGTTTTCTCCTATAGGGATACATGTATTTGGAACTCTAAATCAAACACGGTTTGTGCTAGCTCTTTGAAACTTGACACAATAAAGCAGTTTCAAGTTCTATCTCTATGGTTTGTTTGCTGTTGATGTAGCCCTAAGCAGAGACTGGCGAGAATCACTTTCATGGAAAGGGCCTGCCAAGCTTCCAAAAAACTACGAGTTCCGTGAAATCTCAGCAAACACTTTTTCACCCAATCTTGATGATACTTTCAGGTAATGATCAGTACACCAATCCCACTTGGCTCGCCAAATTTCGTTCTTCTAGGTTAAACCGTTCGTTTGCTGTAACCGTTTTCATTTTGAGGTTTCACTCTGTTTTCTCCTATAGGGATACATGTATTTGGAACTCTAAATCAAACACGGTTTGTGCTAGCTCTTTGAAACTTGACACAATAAAGCAGTTTCAAGTTCTATATCAATGGTTTGTTTGCTGTTGATGTAGCCCTAAGCAGAGACTGGCGAGAATCACTTTCATGGAAAGGGCCTGCCAAGCTTCCAAAAAACTATGAGTTGCCTGAAATCTCAGCAAACACTTTCTCACCCAATCTTGATGATACTTTCAGGTAATGATCAGTACACCAATCCCACTTGGCTCGCCAAATTTCGTTCTTCTAAGTTAAACCGTTCGTTTTCAGTGACCGGTTTCATTTTGAGGTTTCACTCTGTTTTCTCCTATAGGGATACATGTATTTGGAACTCTAAATCAAACACGGTTTGTGCTAGCTCTTTGAAACTTGACACAATAAAGAAGTTTCAAGTTCTATCTCTACGGTGTGTTTGCTGTTGAGTTAGCCCTAAGCAGAGACTGGCGAGAATCACTTTCATGGAAAGGGCATGCCAAGCTTCCAAAAAACTACGAGTTGCCTGAAATCTCAGCAAACACTTTTTCACCCAATCTTGATGATACTTTCAGGTAATGATCAGTACACCAATCCCACTTGGCTCGCCAAATTTCGTTCTTCTAGGTCGAACCTTTCGTTTGCAGTAACCGTTTTCATTTTGAGGTTTCACTCAGTTTTCTCCTATAGGGATACATGTATTTGGAACTCTAAATCAAACACGGTTTGTGCTAGCTCTTTGAAACTTGACACAATAAAGCAGTTTTAAGTTCTATCTCTACAGTTTGTTTGCTGTTGATGTAGCCCTAAGCAGAGACTGGCGAGAATCACTTTCATGGAAAGGGCCTGCCAAGCTTCCAAAAAACTATGAGTTGCCTGAAATCTCAGCAAACACTTTCTCACCCAATTTTGATGATACTTTCAGGTAATGATCAGTACACCAATCCCACTTGGCTCGCCAAATTTCGTTCTTCTAAGTTAAACCGTTCGTTGGCAGTGACCGGTTTCATTTTGAGGTTTCACTCTGTTTTCTCCTATAGGGATACATGTTTTTTAACTCTAAATCAAACACGGTTTGTGCTAGCTCTTTGAAACTTGACACAATAAAGCAGTTTCAAGTTCTATCTCTACAATGTGTTTGCTGTTGAGTTAGCCCTAAGCATAGACTGGCGAGAATCACTTTCATGGAAAGGGCCTGCCAAGCTTCCAAAAAACTACGAGTTGCCTGATCTCAGCAAAAACTTTCTCACCCAATCTTGATGATACTTTCAGGTAATGATCAGTACACCAATCCCACTTGGCTCACCAAATTTCGTTCTTCTAGGTTAAACCTTTCGTTGGCAGTAACCGGTTTCATTTTGAGGTTTCACTCTGTATTCTCCTATAGGGATACATGTATTTGGAACTCTAAATCAAACACGGTTTGCGCTAGCTCTTTGAAACTTGACACAATAAAGCAGTTTCAAGTTCTATCTCTATGGTTTGTTTGCTGTTGATGTAGCCCTAAGCAGACTCTGGCGAGAATCACTTTCATGGAAAGGGCCTGCCAAGCTTCCAAAAAACTACGAGTTGCCTGAAATCTTAGCAAACACTTTTTCACCCAATCTTGATTATACTTTCATGTAATGATCAGTACACCAATCCCACTTGGCTCGCCAAATTTCGTTCTTCTAGGTTAAACAGTTCGTTTACTGTAACCGTTTTCATTTTGAGGTTTCACTCTGTTTTCTCCTATAGGGATACATGTATTTGGAACTTTGAATCAAACACGGATTGTGCTAGCTCTTTGAAACTTGACACAATAAAGCAGTTTCAAGTTCTATATCAATAGTTTGTTTGCTGTTGATGTAGCCCTAAGCAGAGACTGGCGAGAATCACTTTCATAAAAAGGGCCTGCCAAGCTTCCAAAAAACTACGAGTTGCCTGAATTCTCAGCAAACACTTTCATACCCAATCTTAATGATACTTTAAAGTAATAATCAGTACACCAATCCCACTTGCCTCGCCAAATTTCGTTCTTCTAGGTTGAACCTTTCGTTTGCAGTAACCGGTTTCTATTTGAGGTTTCACTCTGTTTTCTCGAATAGGGATACATGTATTTGGAACTCTAAATCAAACACGGTTTGTGCTAGCTCTTTGAAACTTGACACAATAAAGCAGTTTCAAGTTCTATCTCTATGGTTTTTTTGCTGTTGATGTAGCCCTAATCAGAGACTGGCGAGAATCACTTTCATGGAAAGGGCCTGCCAAGCTTCCAAAAAACTACGAGTTCCCTGAAATCTCAGCAAACACTTTTTCACCCAATCTTGATGATACTTTCAGGTAATGATCAGTACACCAATCCCACTTGGTTCGCCAAATATCGTTTTTCTAGGTTGAACCGTTCGTTTGCAGTAACCGGTTTCATTTTGAGGATTCACTCTGTTTTCTCCTATAGGGATACATGTATTTGGAACTCTAAATCAAACACGGTTTGTGCCTGCTATTTGAAACTTGACACAATAAAGCAGTTTCAAGTTCTATCTCTATGGTTTGTTTGCAGTTGATGTAGCCCTAAGCAGAGACTGGCGAGAATCACTTTCATGGAAAGGGCCTGCCAAGCTTCCAAAAAACTACGAGTTGCCTGAAATCTCAGCAAAGCCTTTTTCACCCAATCTTGATGATACTTTCAGGTAATGATCAGTACACCAATCCCACTTGGCTCGCCAAATTTCATTCTTCTAGGTTAAACCGTTCGTTTGCAGTAACCGGTTTCATTATAAGGTTTCTCTCTGTTTTCTCCTATAGAAATACATGTATTTGGAACTCTAAATCAAACAAGGTTTGTGCTAGCTCTATGAAACTTGACACTATAAAGCAGATTCAAGTTCTATCTCTATGGTTTGTTTTCTGTTGATGTAGCCTTAAGCAGAGACTGGCGAGAATCACTTTCATGGAAAGGTCCTGCCAAGCTTCCAAAAAAATACGAGTTGCCTGAAATCTCAGCAAACACTTTTTCACCCAATCTTGATGGTACTTTCAGGTAATGATCAGTACACCAATCCCACTTGGCTCGCCAAATTTCGTTCTTCTAGGTTAAATCGTTCGTTGGCAGTGACCGGTTTCATTTTGAGGTTTCACTCAGTTTTCTCCTATAGGGATACATGTATTTGGAACTCTAAATCAAACACGGTTTGTGCTAGCTCTTTGAAACTTGACACAATAAAGCAGTTTTAAGTTCTATCTCTACGGTGTGTTTGCTGTTGAGTTAGCCCTAAGCAGAGACTGGCGAGAATCACTTTCATGGAAAGGGCCTGCCAAGCTTCCAAAAAACTACGAGTTGCCTGAAATCTCAGCAAACACTTTCTCAGCCAATCTTGATGATACTTTCAGGTAATGATCAGTACACCAATCCCACTTGGCTAGCCAAATTTCGTTCTTCTAGGTTAAACCGTGCGTTTGCAGTAACCCGTTTCATTTTGAGGTTTCACTCTGTTTTCTCCTATAGGGATACATGTATTTGGAACTCTAAATCAAACACGGTTTGTGCTAGCTCTTTGAAACTTGACAAAATAAAGCAGTTTCACGTTCTATCTCTATGGTTTGTTTGCTGTTGATGTAGCCCTAAGCAGAGACTGGCGAGAATCACTTACATGGAAAGGGCCTGCCAAGCTTCCAAAAAACTACGAGTTGCCTGAAATCTCAGCAAACACTTTTTCACCCAATCTTGATGATACTTTCAGGTAATGATCAGTACACCAATCCCACTTGGCTCGCCAAATTTCGTTCTTCTAGATTAAACCGTTCGTTTGCAGTAACCGTTTTCATTTTGAGGTTTCACTCTGTTTTCTCCTATAGGGATACAGGTATTTGGAACTCGAAATCAAACACGGTTTGTGCTAGCTCTTTGAAACTTGACACAATAGAGTACTTTCAAGTTCTATCTCTATGGTTTGTTTGCTGTTGATGTAGCCCTAAGCAGAGACTGGCCAGAATCACTTTCATGGAAAGGGCCTGCCAAGCTTCCAAATAACTACGAGTTGCCTGAAATCTCAGCAAACACTTTATCAGCCAATCTTGATGATACTTTCAGGTAATGATCAGTACACCAATCCCACTTGGCTCGCCAAATTTCGTTCTTCTAGGTTAAACGGTTCGTTTGCAGTAACCATTTTCATTTTGAGGTTTCACTCTGTTTTCTCCTATAGGGATACATGTATTTGGAACTCTAAATCAAACACGGTTTGTGCTAGCTCTTTGAAAGTTGACACAATAGAGTAGTTTCAAGTTCTATCTCTACGGTTTGTTTGCTGTTGATGTAGCCTAAGCAGAGACTGGCAAGAATCACTTTCATGGAAAGGGCCTGCCAAGCTTCCAAAAAACTACGAGTTGCCTGAAATCTCAGCAAACACTCTTTCACCCAATCTTGATGATACTTTCAGGTAATGATCAGTACACCAATCCCGCTTGGCTCGCCAAATTTCGTTCTTCTAGGTTAAACCGTTCGTTGGCAGTAACCGGTTTCATTTTGAGGTTTCACTCTGTTTTCTCCTATAGGGATACATGTATTTGGATCTCTAAATCAAACACGGTTTGTGCTAGCTCTTTGAAAGTTGACACAATAAAGCAGTTTCAAGTTTTGTCTCTATGGTTTGTTTGTTGTTGATGTAGCCCTACGCAGAGACTGGCGAGAATCACTTTGTTGGAAAGGGCCTGCCAAGCTTCCAAAAAACTACGAGTTGCCTGAAATCTAAGCAAACACTTTTTCACCCAATCTTGATGATACTTTCAGGTAATGATCAGTACTCCAATCCCACTTGGCTAGCCAAATTTCGTTCTTCTAGATTAAACCGTTCGTTTGCAGTAACCGTTTTCATTTTGAGGTTTCACTCTGTTTTCTCCTATAGGGATACATGTATTAGGAACTCTAAATCAAACACGGTTTGTGCTAGCTCTTTGAAACTTGACACAATAGAGCAGTTTCAAGTTCTATCTCTATGGTTTGTTTGCTGTTGATGTAGCCCTAAGCAGAGACTGGCGAGAATCACTTTCTTGGAAAGGGCCTGCCAAGCTTCCAAAAAACTACGAGTTGCCTGAAATCTAAGCAAACAGTTTTTCACCCAATCTTGATGATACTTTCAGGTAATGATCAGTACACCAATCCCACTTGGCTCGCCAAATTTCGTTCTTCTACGTTAAACCGTGCGTTTGCAGTAACCGGTTTCATTTTGAGGTTTTCACTCTGTTTTCTCCTATAGGGATACATGTATTTGGAACATTCAATCAAACACGGTTTGTGCTAGCTCTTTGAAAGTTGACACAATAGAATAGTTTCAAGTTCTATCTCTACGGTTTGTTTGCTGTTGATGTAGCCCTAAGCAGAGACTGGCGAGAATCACTTTCATTGAAAGGGTCTGCCAAGCTTCCAAAAAACTACGAGTTGCCTGAAATCTCAGCAAACACTTTTTCACCCAATCTTGATGTTACTTTCAAGTAATGATCAGTACACCATTCCCGCTTGGCTCGCCAAATTTCGTTCTTCTAGGATAAACCGTTCGTTGGCAGTAACCGGTTTCATTTTGAGGTTTCACTCTGTTTTCTCCTATAGGGATACATGTCTTTGGAACTCTAAATCAAACACGGTTTGTGCTAGCTCTTTGAAACTTGACACCATAAAGCAGTTTCAAGTTCTATCTCTATGGTTTGTTTGCTGTTGATGTAGCCCTAAGCAGAGACTGGAGAGAATCACTTTCATGGAAAGGGCCTGCCAAGCTTCCAAAAAAACTAGGAGTTTCCTGAAATCTCAGAAAACACTTTTTCACCCAATCTTGATGATACTTTCAGGTAATGATCAGTACACCAATCCCACTTGGCTCACCAAATTTTGTTCTTCTATGTGAAACCGTTCTTTGGCAGGAACCATTTTCATTTTGAGGTTTCACTCTGTTTTCTGCTATAGGGATACATGTATTAGGAACTCTAAATCAAACACGGTTTGTGCTAGCTCTTTGAAACTTGACACAATAAAGAAGTTTCAAGTTCTATCTCTATGGTTTGTTTGCTGTTGATGTAGCCCTAAGCAGAGACTGGCAAGAATCACTTTCATGGAAAGGGCCTGCCAAGCTTCCAAATAACTACGAGTTGCCTGAAATCTCAGCAAACACTTTATCACCCAAATCTTGATGATACTTTCAGGTAATGATCATTACACCAATCCCACTTGGCTCGCCAACTTTCGTTCTTCTAGGTTAAACGGTTCGTTTGCAGTAACCGGTTTCATTTTGAGGTTTCACTCTGTTTTCTCCTATAGGGATACATGTATTTGGAACTCTAAATCAAACACGGTTTGTGCTAGCTCTTTGAAAGTTGACACAATAGAGTAGTTTCAAGTTCTATCTCTATGGTTTGTTTGCTGTTGATGTAGCCCTAAGCAGAGACTGGAGAGAATCACTTTCATGGAAAGGGCCTGCCAAGCTTCCAAAAACTAAGAGTTGCCTGAAATCTCAGCAAACACTTTTTCACCAAATCTTTATGATACTTTTAGGTAATGATCAGTACACCAATCCCACTTGGCTCGCCAAATTTCGTTCTTCTAGGTTAAACCGTTCGTTTGCAGTAACCGTTTTCATTTTGAGGTTACACTGTTTTCTCCTATAGGGATACATGTATTTGGAACTCTGAATCAAACACGGTTTCTGCTAGCTCTTGGAAACTTGATACAATAAAGCAGTTTCAAGTTCTATCTCTATGGTTTGTTTGCTGTTGATGTAGACCTAAGCAGAGACTGGCGAGAATCACTTTCATTGAAAGGGCCTGCCAAACTTCCAAAAAACTACGAGTTTCCTGAAATCTAAACAAACACTTTCTCACCCAATCTTGATGATACTTTCAGGTAATGATCAGTACACCAATCCCACTTGGCTAGCCAAATTTCGTTCTTCTAGGTTAAACCGTGCGTTTGCAGTTACCCGTTTCATTTTGAGGTTTCACTCTGTTTTCTCCTATAGGGATACATGTATTTGGAACTCTAAATCAAACACGGTTTGTGCTAGCTCTTTGAAACTTGACAAAATAGAGTACTTTCAAGTTCTATCTCTATGGTTTGTTTGCTGTTGATGTAGCCCTAAGCAGAGACTGGCGAGAATCACTTTCATGGAAAGGGCCTGCCAAGCTTCCAAATAACTACGAGTTGCCTGAAATGTCAGCAAACACTTTATCACCCAATCTTGATGATACTTTCAGGTAATGATCAGTACACCAATCCCACTTGGCTCGCCAAATTTCGTTCTTCTAGGTTAAACGGTTCGTTTGCAGTAACCATTTTCATTTTGAGGTTTCACTCTGTTTTCTCCTATAGGGATACATGTATTTGGAACTCTAAATCAAACACGGTTTGTGCTAGCTCTTTGAAAGTTGACACAATAGAGTAGTTTCAAGTTCTATCTCTACGGTTTGTTTGCTGTTGATGTAGCCCTAAGCAGAGACTGGCTAGAATCACTTTCATGGAAAGGGCCTGCCAAGCTTCCAAAAAACTACGAGTTGCCTGAAATCTCAGCAAACACTTTTTCACCCAATCTTGATGATACTTTCAGGTAATGATCAGTACACCAATCCCGCTTGGCTCGCCAAATTTCGTTCTTCTAGGTTAAACCGTTCGTTGGCAGCAACCGGTTTCATTTTGAGGTTTCACTCTGTTTTCTCCTATAGGGATACATGTATTTGGATCTCTAAATCAAACACGGTTTGTGCTAGCTCTTTGAAAGTTGACACAATAGAGTAGTTTCAAGTTCCATCTCTACGGTTTGTTTGCTGTTGATATAGCCCTAAGCAGAGACTGGCGAAAATCTCTTTTCATGGAAAAGGCCTGCCAAGCTTCCAAAAAACTACGAGTTGCCTGAAATCTCAGCAAACACTTTTTCACCCAATCTTGATGTTACTTTCAGGTAATGATCAGTACACCATTCCCGCTTGGCTCGCCAAATTTCGTTCTTCTAGGATAAACTGTTCGTTGGCAGTAACCGGTTTCATTTTGAGGTTTCACTCTGTTTTCTCCTATAGGGATACATGTCTTTGGAACTCTAAATCAAACACGGTTTGTGCTAGCTCTTTGAAACTTGACACAATAAAGCAGTTTCAAGTTTTATCTCTATGGTTTGTTTGTTGTTCATGTAGCCCTAAGGAGAGACTGGCGAGAATCACTTTCATTGAAAGGGCCTGCCAAGCTTCCAAAAACCTAGGAGTTGCCTGAAATCTCAGAAAAAACTTTTTCACCCAATCTTGATGATACTTTCAGGTAATGATCAGTACACCAATCCCACTTGGCTCACCAAATTTCGTTCTTCTATGTAAAACCATTCCTTGGCAGGAACCGTTTTCATTTTGAGGTTTCACTCTGTTTTCTGCTATAGGGATACATGTATTAGGAACTCTAAATCAAACACGGTTTGTGCTAGCTTTTTGAAACTTGACACAAATAAAGCAGTTTCAAGTTCTATCTCTATGGTTTGTTTGCTGTTGATGTAGCCCTAAGCAGAGACTGGCGAGAATCACTTTCATGGAAAGGGCCTGCCAACCTTCCAAAAACTACCAGTTGCCTGAAATCTCAGCAAACACTTTCTCACCCAATCTTGATGATACTTTATAGTAATGATCAGTACACCAATACCACTTGGCTCGCCAAATTTTGTTCGTCTAGGTTATACAGTTCGTTTGCAGTTAACCGGTTTCATTTTGAGGTTTCACTCTGTTTTCTCCTATAGGGATACATGTCTTTGGAACTCTAAATCAAACACGGTTTGTGCTAGCTCTTTGAAACTTGACACAATAAAGCAGTTTCAAGTTTTGTCTCTATGGTTTGTTTGTTGTTGATGTAGCCCTAAGCAGAGACTGGCGAGAATCACTTTGTTGGAAAGGGCCTGCCAAGCTTCCAAAAAACTACGAGTTGCCTGAAATATAAGCAAACACTTTTTCACCCAATCTTGATGATACTTTCAGGTAATGATCAGTACTCCAATCCCACTTGGCTCGCCAAATTTCGTTCTTCTAGATTAAACCATTCGTTTGCAGTAACCGTTTACATTTTGAGGTTTCACTCTGTTTTCTCCTATAGGGATACATGTATTTAGAACTCTAAATCAAACACGGTTTGTGCTAGCTCTTTGAAAGTTGACACAATAGAGTAGTTTCAAGTTCTATCTCTACGGTTTGTTTGCTGTTGATGTAGCCCTAAGCAGAGACTGGCGAGAATCACTTTCATGGAAAGGGCCTGCCAAGCTTCTATAAAACTACAGGTTGCCTGAAATCTGAGCAAACACTTTTTCACCCAATCTTGATGATACTTTCAGGTAATGATCATTACACCAATCCCACTTGGCTCGCCAAATTTCGTTCTTCTAGGTTAAACCATTCGTTTGCAGTAATCGTTTTCATTTTGAGGTTTCACTCTGTTTTCTCCTATAGGGATACATGTATTTGGAACTCTAAATCAAACACGGTTTGTGCTAGCTCTTTGAAAGTTGACACAATAGAGTTGTTTCAAGTTCTATCTCTACGGTTTGTTTGCTGTTGATGTAGCCCTAAGCAGAGACTTGCTAGAATCACTTTCATAAAAAGGGCCTGCCAAGCTTCCAAAAAACTACGAGTTCCCTGAAATCTCAGCAAACACTTTTTCAACCAATCTTGATGATACTTTCCGGTAATGATCAGTACACCAATCCCGCTTGGCTCGCCAAATTTCGTTCTTCTAGGTTAAACCGTTCGTTGGCAGTAACCGGTTTCATTTTGAGGTTTCACTCTGTTTTCTCCAATAGGGATACATGTATTTGGATCTCTAAATCAAACACGGTTTGTGCTAGCTCTTTGAAACTTGACACAATAAAGCAGTTTCAAGTTCTATCTCTATGGTTTGTTTGCTGTTGATGTAGCCCTAAGCAGAGACTGGCGAGAATCACTTTCATGGAAAGGGCCTGCCAAGCTTCCAAAAAACTACGAGTTGCCTGAAATCTCAGCACACACTTTTTCACCCAATCTTGATGATTCTTTCAGGTAATGATCAGTACACCAATCCCACTTGGCTCGCCAAATTTCGTTGTTCTAGGTTAAACCATTCGTTTGCAGTAAGCGTTTTCATTTTGAGGTTACACTCTGTTTTCTCCTATAGGGATACATGTATTTAGAACTCTAAATCAAACACGGTTTGTGCTAGCTCTTTGAAAGTTGACACAATAGAGTAGTTTCAAGTTCTATCTCTACGGTTTGTTTGCTGTTGATGTAGCCCTAAGCAGAGACTGGCTAGAATCACTTTCATGGAAAGGGCCTGCCAAGCTTCCAAAAAACTACGAGTTGCCTGAAATCTCAGCACACACTTTTTCACCCAATCTTGATGATACTTTCAGGTAATGATCAGTACACCAATCCCACTTGGCTCGCCAAATTTCGTTCTTCTAGGTAAAACCGTTCGTTGGCAGCAACCGGTTTCATTTTGAGGTTTCACTCTGTTTTCTCCTATAGGGATACATGTATTTGGATCTCTAAATCAAACACGGTTTGTGCTAGCTCTTTGAAAGTGGACACAATAGAGTAGTTTCAAGTTGTATCTCTACGGTTTGTTTGCTGTTGATATAGCCCTAAGCAGAGACTGGCGAGAATCACTTTCATGGAAAGGGCCTGCCAAGCTTCCAAAAAACTACGAGTTGCCTGAATCTCAGCAAACACTTTTTCACCCAATCTTGATGTTACTTTCAGGTAATGATCAGTACACCATTCCCGCTTGGCTCGCCAAATTCGTTCTTCTAGGATAAACTGTTCGTTGGCAGTAACCGGTTTCATTTTGAGGTTTCACTCTGTTTTCTCCTATAGGGATACATGTCTTTGGAACTCTAAATCAAACACGGTTTGTGCTAGCTCTTTGAAACTTGACACAATAAAGCAGTTTCAAGTTTTATCTCTATGGTTTGTTTGTTGTTCATGTAGCCCTAAGGAGAGACTGGCGAGAATCACTTTCATGGGAAAGGGCCTGCCAAGCTTCCAAAAACTAGGAGTTGCCTGAAATCTCAGAAAAAACTTTTTCACCCAATCTTGATGATACTTTCAGGTAATGATCAGTACACCAATCCCACTTGGCTCACCAAATTTCGTTCTTCTATGTAAAACCATTCCTTGGCAGGAACCGTTTTCATTTTGAGGTTTCACTCTGTTTTCTGCTATAGGGATACATGTATTAGGAACTCTAAATCAAACACGGTTTGTGCTAGCTCTTTGAAACTTGACACAATAAAGCAGTTTCAAGTTCTATCTCTATGGTTTGTTTGCTGTTGATGTAGCCCTAAGCAGAGACTGGCGAGAATCACTTTCATGGAAAGGGCCTGCCAAGCTTCCAAAAACTACGAGTTGCCTGAAATCTCAGCACACACTTTTCACCCAATCTTGATGATACTTTATAGTAATGATCAGTACACCAATCCCACTTGGCTCGCCAAATTTCCTTCTTCTAGGTTAAACCATTCGTTGGCAGTAACCGGTTTCATTTTGAGGTTTCACTCTGTTTTCTCCTATAGGGATACATGTATTTGGAACTCTAAATCAAACACGGTTTGTGCTAGCTCTTTGAAACGTGACACAATAAAGCAGTTTCAAGTTCTATCTCTATGGTTGTTTGCTGTTGATGTAGCCCTAAGCAGAGACTGGCGAGAATCACTTTCATGGAAAGGGTCTGCCAAGCTTCCAAAAAACTACGAGTTGCCTGAAATCTCAGCACACACTTTTTCACCCAATCTTGATGAAACT
>NW_027523281.1:0-53021 GCF_052094955.1 Ictidomys tridecemlineatus
AGAGTTAGCCACAAACCGTGTTTGATTTAGAGTTCCAAATACCTGTATTTGTATAGGAGAAAAGAGAGTGAAACCTCAAAATGAAAACGGTTACTGCAAATGAACGGTTTAACCTAGAAGAATGAAATTTGATAAGCCAAGTGGGATTGGTGTACTGATTATTCCCTTAAAGAATCATCAAGATTGGGTGAAAAAGTGTTTGCTGAGATTTCAGGAAACTCGTTATTTTTGGAAGCTTGGCAACCCATTTCCATGAAAGTGATTCTCGCCAGTCTCTGCTTAGGGCTACATCAACAGTAAACAAACCATAGAGATAGAACTTGAAACTGCTTTATTGGGTCAAGTTTCAAAGAGCTAGCACTAACCGTGTTTGATTTAGAATTCCAAATACATGTATCCGTATAGGAGAAAACAGAGTGAAACCTCAAAATGAAAACGGTTACTGCAAACGAACAGTTCAGCCTAGAAGAACGAAATTTGGTGAGCCAAGTGAGATTGGTGTACTGATCATTCCCGGAAAGTATCATCAAGATTGGGTGAAAAAGTGTTTGCTAAGATTTCAGGCATCTCCTAGTTTTTTGGAAGCTTGGCAACCCCTTTCCATGAAAGTGATTCTCGCCAGTCTCTGCTTAGGGCTACATCAACAGCAAACAAACCATAGAGACAGAACTTGAAACTGCTTTATTGTGTCAAGTTTCAAAGAGCTAGCACAAACCGTGTTTGATTTCGAGTTCCAAATACATGTATCCATATAGGAGAAAACAGAGTGAAACCTCAAAATGAAAACGGTTACTGCAAACGAACGGTTCAACCAAGAATAACGAAATTTGGTGAGCCAAGTGGAATTGGTGTACTGATCATTCCCTGAAAGTATCAAAAAGTTTGGGTGAAAAAGTGTTTGCTGAGATTTCAGGCAACTCGTAGTTGGAAGCTTTTGGAAGCTTGGCAACCCCTTTTCATGAAAGTGATTCTCGCCCGTCTCTGCTTTGGGCTACATTAACAGCAAACAAACCATAGAGATAGAACTTGAAACTGCTTTATTGGATCAAGTTTCAAGTAGCTAGCACAAACCGTGTTTGATTTAGAGTTCCAAATACATGTATCCCTATAGGAGAAAAGAGAGTGAAACCTCAAAATGGAAACGGTTACTGCAAATGAACGGTTTAACCTAGAAGAAAGAAATTTGGAGAGCCAAGTGGGATTGGTGTACTGATCATTCCCTGAAAGAATCATCAAGATTGGGTGAAAAAGTGTTTGCTGAGATTTCAGAAAACTCCTAGTTTTTTGGAAGCTTGGCAACCCCTTTCCATGAATGTGATTCTCACTAGTCTCTGCTTAGGGCTACAACAACAGCAAACAAACCGTAGAGATAGAACTTGAAACTGCTTTATGGTGTCAAGTTTCAAAGAGCTAGCACAAACCGTGTTTGATTTAGAGTTCCAAATACATGTATCCGATAGGAGAAAGCAGAGTGAAACCTCAAAATAAAAACGGTTACTGCAAACGAACGGTTTAACCTAGAAGAACGAAATTTGGTGAGCCAAGTGAAATTGGTTTCCTGATAATTCCCAGAAAGTATCAGCAAGATTGGGTGAAAAACTCTTTGCTGAGATTACAGGCAACTCGTAGTTTTTTGGAAGCTTGGCAACCCGTTTCCATGAATGTGATTCTCGCCAGTCTCTGCTTAGGGCTACATCAACAGCAAACAAACCATAGAGATAGAACTTGAAACTGCTTTATTGGGTCAAGTTTCTAAGAGCTAGCACAAACCGTGTTTCATTTAGAGTTCCAAATACATGTATCCGTATAGGAGAAAACAGAGTGAAACCTCAAAATGAAAAGGGTTACTGCAAACGACCGGTTTAACCTAGAAGAACGAAATTTGGTTAGCCAAGTGGGATTGGTGTACTGATCATTCCCTGAAAGTATCATCAAGATTGCTGAAAAAATGTTTGCTGGGATTTCAGCACTCGTAGTTTTTTGGCAGCTTGGCAACCCCTTTCCATGTAAGTGATTCTCACCAGTCTGTGCGTAGGGCTACATCAACAGCAAACAAACCATAGAGATAGAACTTGAAACTGCTTTATTGGGTCAAGTTTCAAAGAGCTAGCACAAACCGTGTTTGATTTAGAGTTCCAAATACATGTATCTGTATAGGAGAAAACACAATGAAACCTCAAAATCAAAACGGTTACTGGAAACGAACGGTTTAACGTTGAAGAACGAAATTTGGGGAGCCAAGTGAAATTGGTGTACTGATCATTCCCTGAAAGTATCATCAAGATTGGGTGAAAAAGTGTTTGCTGAGATTTCAGGCAACACGTAGTTTTTTGGAAGCTTGGCAACGCCTTTCCATGAAAGTTATTCTCGCCAGTCTCTTCTTAGGGCTACATCAACAGCAAACAAACCATAGAGAGAGAACTTGACACTGCTTTATTCTGTCAAGTTTCAAAGAGCTAGCACAAACCGTGTTTGATTTAGAGTTCCAAATACATGTATCCGTATAGGAGAAAACAGAGTGAAACGTCAAAAGGAAAACGGTTACTGCAAAACGAACAGTTTAACCTAGAAGAACGAAATTTGGTGAGCCATGTGGGATTGGTTTACTGATTATTCCCTAAAAGTATCAGCAAGGTTGGGTGAAAAAGTGTTTGCTGAGATTTCAGGCAACACGTAGTTTTTTGGAAGCTTGGCAACGCCTTTCCATGAAAGTTATTCTCGCCAGTCTCTTCTTAGGGCTACATCAACAACAAACAAACCATAGAGATAGAACTTGAAACTGCTTTATTCTTTCAACTTTCAAAGAGCTAGCACAAACCTTGTTTGATTTCGAGTTCCAAATACATGTATCGATAGGAGAAAACAGAGTGAAACCTGAAAATGAAAACGGTTACTGCAAACGAAAGGTTTAACCTAGAAGAACGAAATTTGGTCAGCCAAGTGGGATTGGTGTACTGATCATTCCCTGAAAGTATCAGCAAGATTGGTTGAAAAAGTGTTTGCTGATATTTCAGGCAACTCGTAGTTTTTTGGAAGCTTGGCAACCCCTTTCCATGAAAGTGATTCTCGCCAGTTACTTCTTAGGGCTACATCAACAGCAAACAAACCATAGAGATAGAACTTGAAACTGCTTTATTGGGTCAAGTTTCAAAGAGCTAGCACAAACCGTGTTTGATTTAGAGTTCCAAATACATGTATCCGTATAGGAGAAAACAGAGTGAAACCTCAAAATGAAAACGGTTACTGCAAAATGAACGGTTTAACCTAAAAGAACGAAATTTGGTGAGCCAAGTGGGATTCGTGTACCGATCATTTCCTGAAAGTATCATCAAGATTGGTTGAAAAAGTGTTTGCTGAGATTTCAGGCAACTCGTATTTTTTGGAAGCTTGGCAACCGCTTTCCATGAAAGTGATTCTCGCAGTCTCTGCTTAGGGCTACATCAACAGCAAACAAACCATAGAGATAGAACTTTAAACTGCTTTATTGGGTCAAGTTTCAAACAGCTAGCACAAACCGTGTTTGATTTAGAGTTCCAAATACATGTATCCGTATAGGAGAAAACGGAGTGAAACCTCAAAATGAAAACGGTAACTGCAAACGAACGGTTTAACCTAGAAGAACGAAATTTGGTGAGCCAAGTAAGATTGGTGTACTGATCATTCCTTGAAAGAATCATCAAGATTGGGTGAAAAAGTGTTTGCTGAGATTTCAGGAAACTCCTAGTTTTTTGGAAGCTTGGCAACCCCTTTCCATGAAAGTGATTCTCGCCAATCTCTGCTTAGGGGTACATCAACAGCAAACAAACCATAGAGATAGAACTTGAAACTGCTTTATTAGGTCAAGTTTCAAGAGCTAGCACAAACCGTGTTTGATTTAGAGTTCCAAATACATGTATCTGATAGAAGAAAACAGAGTGTAACCTCAAAATGAAAACGATTACTGCAAACGAACGGTTTAACCTAGAAGAACGAAATGTGGTGAGCCAAGTGGGATTGGTGTACTGATCATTCCCCTGAAAGTATCATCAAGATTGGGTGAAAAAGTGTTTGCTGAGATTTCAGGCAACTCATAGATTTTTGGAAGCTTGGCAACCCCTTTCCATGAAAGTGATTTTCGCCAGTCTCTGCTTAGGGCTACATCAACAGCAAACAAACCATAGAGATAGAACTTGAAACTGCTTTATTGGGTCAAGTTTCAAAGAGCTAGCACAAACCGTGTTTGATTTAGAGTTCTAAATACATGTATCCGTATAGGAAAAAAAACAGTGAAACCTCAAAATGAAAACGGTTACTGCAAACGAACGGTTTAACCTAGAAGAACGAAATTTGGTGAGCCAAGTGGGATTGGTGTACTCATCATTCCCTGAAAGTATCATCAAGATTGGGTGAAAAAGTGGTTACTGAGATTTAAGGCAACTCGTAGTTTTTTGGAAGCTTGGCAACCCCTTTCCATGAAAGTGATTCTCGCCAGTCTCTGCTTAGGGCTACATCAACAGCAAACAAACCATAGAGATAGAACTTGAAACTGCTTTATTGGGTCAAGTTTCTAAGAGCTAGCACAAACCGTGTTTCATTTAGAGTTCCAAATACATGTATCCATATAGGAGAAAACAGAGTGAAACCTCAAAATGAAAATGGTTACTGCAAACGAACGGTTTAACCTAGAAGAACGAAATTTGGTTAGCCAAGTGGGATTGGTGTACTGATCATTCCCTGAAAGTATCATCAAGATTGGGTGAAAAAATGTTTGCTGGGATTTCAGCACTCGTAGTTTTTTGGCAGCTTGGCACCCCCTTTCCATGAAAGTGATTCTCGCCAGTCTATGCGTAGGGCTACATCAACAGCAAACAAACCATAGAGATAGAACTTGAAACTGCTTTATTGGGTCACGTTTCAAAGAGCTAGCACAAACCGTGTTTGATTTAGTGTTCCAAATACATGTATCTGTATAGGAGAAAACACAGTGAAACCTCAAAATGAAAATGGTTACTGCAACGAACGGTTTAACCTAGAAGACGAAATTTGGTGAGCCAAGTGGGACTGGTGTACTGATCATTGCCTGAAAGAATCATCAAGATTGGGTGATAAAGTGTTTGCTGAGATTTTAAACAACTCCTAGTTTTTTGGAAGCTTGGCAACCCCTTTTCATGAAAGTGATTATCGCCAGTCTCTGCTTAGGGCTACACCAACAGCAAACAAACCATAGAGATAGAACTTGAAACTGCTTTATTGGGTCAAGATTCAAAGAGCTAGCACAAATCGTGTTTGATTTAGAGTTCCAAATACATGTATACGATAGGAGAAAACAGAGTGAAACCTCAAAATGAAAACGGTTACTGCAAACGAACAGTTCAGCCTAGAAGAACGAAATTTGCTGAGCTAAGTGAGATTGGTGTACTGATCATTCCCGGAAAGTATCATCAAGATTGGGTGAAAAAGTGTTTGCTAAGATTTCAGGCATCTCCTAGTTTTTTGGAAGCTTGGCAACACCTTTCAATGAAAGTGATTCTCGCCAGTCTCTGCTTAGGGCTACATCAACAGCAAACAAACCATAGAGATAGAACTTGAAACTGCTTTATTGTGTCAAGATTCAAAGAGCTAGCACAAACCGTGTTTGATTTTGAGTTCCAAATACATGTATCCGTATAGGAGAAAACAGAGTGAAACCTCAAAATGAAAACGGTTACTGCAAACGAACGGTTCAACCTAGAAGAACGAAATTTGGCGAGCCAAGTGGGATTGGTGTGCTGATCATTCCCTGAAAGTATCAAAAAGTTTGGGTGAAAAAGTGTTTGCTGAGATTTCAGGCAACTCGTAGTTGGAAGCTTTTGGAAGCTTGGCAACCCCTTTTCATGAAAGTGATTCTCGCCCGTCTCTGCTTAGGGCTACATTAACAGCAAACAAACCATAGCGATAGAACTTGAAACTGCTTTATTGGGTCAAGTTTCAAAGAGCTAGCACAAACCGGGTTTGATTTAGAGTTCCAAATACATGTATCCCTATAGGAGAAAAGAGAGTGAAACCACAAATTGGAAACGGTTACTGCAAATGAACGGTTTAACCTAGAAGAAAGAAATTTGGAGAGCCAAGTGGGATTGGTGTACTTATCATTCCCTGAAAGAATCATCAAGAATGGGTGAAAAAGTGTTTGCTGAGATTTCAGGAAACTCCTAGTTTTTTGGAAGCTTGGCAACCCCTTTCCATGAATGTGATTCTCACTAGTCTCTGCTTAGGGCTACACCAACAGCAAACAAACCGTAGAGATAGAACTTGAAACTGCTTTATTGGGTCAAGTTTCAAAGAGCTAGCACAAACCGTGTTTGATTTAGAGTTCCAAATACATGTATACGATAGGAGAAAACAGAGTGAAACCTCAAAATGAAAACGGTTACTGCAAACGAACAGTTTAACCTAGAAGAACGAAATTTGGTGAGCCAAGTGAAATTGGTTTCCTGATAATTCCCTGAAAGTATCAGCAAGATTGGGTGAAAAACTCTTTGCTGAGATTACAGCCAACTCGTAGTTTTTTGGAAGCTTGGCAACCCGTTTCCATGAATGTGATTCTCGCCAGTCTCTGCTTAGGGCTACATCAACAGCAAACAAACCATAGAGATAGAACTTGAAACTGCTTTATTGGGTCAAGTTTCTAAGAGCTAGCACAAACCGTGTTTCATTTAGAGTTCCAAATACATGTATCCGTATAGGAGAAAACAGAGTGAAACCTCAAAATGAAAACGGTTACTGCAAACGAAAGGTTTAACCTAGAAGAACGAAATTTGGTCAGCCAAGTGGGATTGGTGTACTGATCATTCCCTGAAAGTATCAGCAAGATTGGTTGAAAAAGTGTTTGCTGATATTTCAGGCAACTCGTAGTTTTTTGGAAGCTTGGCAACCCCTTTCCATGAAAGTGGTTCTCGCCAGTTACTTCTTAGGGCTACATCAACAGCAAACAAACCATAGAGATAGAACTTGAAACTGCTTTATTGGGTCAAGTTTCAAAGAGCTAGCACAAACCGTGTTTGATTTAGAGTTCCAAATACATGTATCGATAGGAGAAAACAGAGTGAAACCTCAAAATGAAAACGGTTACTGCAAAAGAACGGTTTAAACTAGAAGAACGAAATTTGGTGAGCCAAGTGGGATTGGTGTACTGATCATTCCCTGAAAGTATCAGGAAGATTGGGTGAAAAAGTGTTTGCTGATATTTCAGGGAACTCGATGTTTTTTGGCAGCTTGGCAACCCCTTTCCATGAAAGTGATTCTCGCCAGTCTGTGCTTCGGGCTACATCAACAGCAAACAAACCATAGAGATAGAAGTTGAAACTGCTTTATTAAGGGTCAAGTTTCCAAAAGCTAGCAAAAACCGTGTTTGATTTAGAGTTCCAAATACATGTATCCGTATAGGAGAAAACAGAGTGAAACCTCAAAATGAAAACGGTTACTGCAAAATGAACGGTTTAACCTAAAAGAACGAAATTTGGTGAGCCAAGTGGGATTCGTGTACCGATCATTTCCTGAAAGTATCATCAAGATTGGGTGAAAAAGTGTTTGCTGAGATTTCAGGCAACTCGTATTTTTTGGAAGCTTGGCAACCGCTTTCCATGAAAGTGATTCTCGCAGTCTCTGCTTAGGGCTACATCAACAGCAAACAAACCATAGAGATAGAACTTTAAACTGCTTTATTGGGTCAAGTTTCAAACAGCTAGCACAAACCGTGTTTGATTTAGAGTTCCAAATACATGTATCCGTATAGGAGAAAACGGAGTGAAACCTCAAAATGAAAACGGTAACTGCAAACGAACGGTTTAACCTAGAAGAACGAAATTTGGTGAGCCAAGTAAGATTGGTGTACTGATCATTCCTTGAAAGAATCATCAAGATTGGGTGAAAAAGTGTTTGCTGAGATTTCAGGAAACTCCTAGTTTTTTGGAAGCTTGGCAACCCCTTTCCATGAAAGTGATTCTCGCCAATCTCTGCTTAGGGGTACATCAACAGCAAACAAACCATAGAGATAGAACTTGAAACTGCTTTATTAGGTCAAGTTTCAAGAGCTAGCACAAACCGTGTTTGATTTAGAGTTCCAAATACATGTATCTGATAGAAGAAAACAGAGTGTAACCTCAAAATGAAAACGATTACTGCAAACGAACGGTTTAACCTAGAAGAACGAAATGTGGTGAGCCAAGTGGGATTGGTGTACTGATCATTCCCAGAAAGTAACATCAAGATTGGGTGAAAAAGTGTTTGCTGAGATTTCAGGCAACTCATAGATTTTTGGAAGCTTGGCAACCCCTTTCCATGAAAGTGATTTTCGCCAGTCTCTGCTTAGGGCTACATCAACAGCAAACAAACCATAGAGATAGAACTTGAAACTGCTTTATTGGGTCAAGTTTCAAAGAGCTAGCACAAACCGTGTTTGATTTAGAGTTCTAAATACATGTATCCGTATAGGAAAAAAAACAGTGAAACCTCAAAATGAAAACGGTTACTGCAAACGAACGGTTTAACCTAGAAGAACGAAATTTGGTGAGCCAAGTGGGATTGGTGTACTCATCATTCCCTGAAAGTATCATCAAGATTGGGTGAAAAAGTGGTTACTGAGATTTCAGGCAACTCGTAGTTTTTTGGAAGCTTGGCAACCCCTTTCCATGAAAGTGATTCTCGCCAGTCTCTGCTTAGGGCTACATCAACAGCAAACAAACCATAGAGATAGAACTTGAAACTGCTTTATTGGGTCAAGTTTCTAAGAGCTAGCACAAACCGTGTTTCATTTAGAGTTCCAAATACATGTATCCATATAGGAGAAAACAGAGTGAAACCTCAAAATGAAAATGGTTACTGCAAACGAACGGTTTAACCTAGAAGAACGAAATTTGGTTAGCCAAGTGGGATTGGTGTACTGATCATTCGCTGAAAGTATCATCAAGATTGGGTGAAAAAATGTTTGCTGGGATTTCAGCACTCGTAGTTTTTTGGCAGCTTGGCACCCCCTTTCCATGAAAGTGATTCTTGCCAGTCTATGCGTAGGGCTACATCAACAGCAAACAAACCATAGAGATAGAACTTGAAACTGCTTTATTGGGTCACGTTTCAAAGAGCTAGCACAACCGTGTTTGATTTAGTGTTCCAAATACATGTATCTGTATAGGAGAAAACACAGTGAAACCTCAAAATGAAAACGGTTACTGCAAACGAACGGTTTAACCTAGAAGAACGAAATTTGGTGAGCCAAGTGGGACTGGTGTACTGATCATTGCCTGAAAGAATCATCAAGATTGGGTGATAAAGTGTTTGCTGAGATTTTAAACAACTCCTAGTTTTTTGGAAGCTTGGCAACCCCTTTTCATGAAAGTGATTATCGCCAGTCTCTGCTTAGGGCTACACCAACAGCAATCAAACCATAGAGATAGAACTTGAAACTGCTTTATTGGGTCAAGATTCAAAGAGCTAGCACAAATCGTGTTTGATTTAGAGTTCCAAATACATGTATACGATAGGAGAAAACAGAGTGAAACCTCAAAATGAAAACGGTTACTGCAAACGAACAGTTCAGCCTAGAAGAACGAAATTTGGTGAGCCAAGTGAGATTGGTGTACTGATCATTCCCGGAAAGTATCATCAAGATTGGGTGAAAAAGTGTTTGCTAAGATTTCAGGCATCTCCTAGTTTTTTGGAAGCTTGGCAACACCTTTCAATGAAAGTGATTCTCGCCAGTCTCTGCTTAGGGCTACATCAACAGCAAACAAACCATAGAGATAGAACTTGAAACTGCTTTATTGTGTCAAGTTTCAAAGAGCTAGCACAAACCGTGTTTGATTTTGAGTTCCAAATACATGTATCCGTATAGGAGAAAACAGAGTGAAACCTCAAAATGAAAACGGTTACTGCAAACGAACGGTTCAACTTAGAAGAACGAAATTTGGCGAGCCAAGTGGGATTGGTGTGCTGATCATTCCCTGAAAGTATCAAAAAGTTTGGGTGAAAAAGTGTTTGCTGAGATTTCAGGCAACTCGTAGTTGGAAGCTTTTGGAAGCTTGGCAACCCCTTTTCATGAAAGTGATTCTCGCCCGTCTCTGCTTAGGGCTACATTAACAGCAAACAAACCATAGCGATAGAACTTGAAACTGCTTTATTGGGTCAAGTTTCAAAGAGCTAGCACAAACCGGGTTTGATTTAGAGTTCCAAATACATGTATCCCTATAGGAGAAAAGAGAGTGAAACCACAAATTGGAAACGGTTACTGCAAATGAACGGTTTAACCTAGAAGAAAGAAATTTGGAGAGCCAAGTGGGATTGGTGTACTTATCATTCCCTGAAAGAATCATCAAGAATGGGTGAAAAAGTGTTTGCTGAGATTTCAGGAAACTCCTAGTTTTTTGGAAGCTTGGCAACCCCTTTCCATGAATGTGATTCTCACTAGTCTCTGCTTAGGGCTACACCAACTGCAAACAAACCGTAGAGATAGAACTTGAAACTGCTTTATTGGGTCAAGTTTCAAAGAGCTAGCACAAACCGTGTTTGATTTAGAGTTCCAAATACATGTATACGATAGGAGAAAACAGAGTGAAACCTCAAAATGAAAACGGTTACTGCAAACGAACAGTTTAACCTAGAAGAACGAAATTTGGTGAGCCAAGTGAAATTGGTTTCCTGATAATTCCCTGAAAGTATCAGCAAGATTGGGTGAAAAACTCTTTGCTGAGATTACAGGCAACTCGTAGTTTTTTGGAAGCTTGGCAACCCGTTTCCATGAATGTGATTCTCGCCAGTCTCTGCTTAGGGCTACATCAACATCAAACAAACCATAGAGATAGAACTTGAAACTGCTTTATTGGGTCAAGTTTCTAAGAGCTAGCAAAAACCGTGTTTCATTTAGAGTTCCAAATACATGTATCCGTATAGGAGAAAACAGAGTGAAACCTCAAAATGAAAACGGTTACTGCAAACGAAGGGTTTAACCTAGAAGAACGAAATTTGGTTAGCCAAGTGGGATTGGTGTACTGATCATTCCCTGAAAGTATCATCAAGATTGGTTAAAAAAATGTTTGCTGGGATTTCAGCACTCATAGTTTTTTGGCAGCTTGGCAAACCCTTTCCATGAAAGTGATTCTCGCCAGTCTCTGCTTAGGGCTACATCAACAGCAAACAAACCATAGAGATAGAACTTGAAACTGCTTTATTGGGTCAAGTTTCAAAGAGCTAGCACAAACCGTGTTTTATTTAGAGTTCCAAATACATGTATCTGTATAGGAGAAAACACAGTGAAACCTCAAAATAAAAACGGTTACTGCAAACAAACGGTTTAACGTTGAAGAACGAAATTTGGTGAGCCAAGTGAAATTGGTGTACTGATCATTCCCTGAAAGTATCATCAAGATTGGGTGAAAAAATGTTTGCTGAGATTTCGGGCAACACGTAGTTTTTTGGAAGCTTGGCAACGCCTTTCCATGAAAGTTATTCTCGCCAGTCTCTTCATAGGGCTACATCAACAGCAAACAAACCATAGAGATAGAACTTGAAACTGCTTTATTCGGTCAAGTTTCAAAGAGCTAGCACAAACCGTGTTTGATTTAGAGTTCCAAATACATGTATCCGTATAGGAGAAAACAGAGTGAAACGTCAAAAGGAAAACGGTTACTGCAAAACGAACGGTTTAACCTAGAAGAACGAAATTTGGTGAGCCAAGTGGGATTGGTTTAATGATTATTCCCTAAATGTATCAGCAAGATTGGGTGAAAAAGTGTTTGCTGAGATTTCAGGCAACACGTAGTTTTTTGGAAGCTTGGCAACGCCTTTCCATGAAAGTTATTCTCGCCAGTCTCTTCTTAGGGCTACATCAACAGCAAACAAACCATAGAGATAGAACTTGAAACTGCTTTATTCTGTCAAGTTTCAAAGAGCTAGCACAAAGCGTGTTTGATTTAGAGTTCCAAATACATGTATCGATAGGAGAAAACAGAGTGAAACCTGAAAATGAAAACGGTTACTGCAAACGAAAGGTTTAACCTAGAAGAACGAAATTTGGTCAGCCAAGTGGGAATGGTGTACTGATCATTCCCTGAAAGTATCAGCAAGATTGGTTGAAAAAGTGTTTGCTGATATTTCAGGCAACTCGTAGTTTTTTGGAAGCTTGTCAACCCCTTTCCATGAAAGTGATTCTCGCCAGTCTCTGCTTAGGGCTACATCAACAGCAAACAAACCATAGAGATAGAACTTGAAACTGCTTTATTCGGTCAAGTTTCAAAGAGCTAGCACAAACCGTGTTTGATTTAGAGTTCCAAATACATGTATCCGTATAGGAGAAAACAGAGTGAAACGTCAAAAGGAAAACGGTTACTGCAAAACGAACGGTTTAACCTAGAAGAACGAAATTTGGTGAGCCAAGTGGGATTGGTTTACTGATTATTCCCTAAAAGTATCAGCAAGATTGGGTGAAAAAGTGTTTGCTGAGATTTCAGGCAACTCGTATTTTTTGGAAGCTTGGCAACCCCTTTCCATGTAAGTGATTCTCGCCAGTCTCTGCTTAGGGCTACATCAACAGCAAACAAACCATAGAGATAGACCTTGAAACTGCTTTATTGGGTCAAGTTTCAAACAACTAGCACAAACCGTGTTTGATTTAGAGTTCCAAATACATGTATCCGTATAGGAGTAAACAGAGTGAAACCTCAAGATGAAAATGGTTACTGCAAACGAACGGTTTAACCTAGAAGAACGAAATTTGGTGAGCCAAGTGGGATTAATGTACTGATCATTCCCTGAAAGTATCAGCAAGATTGGGTGAAAAAGTGTTTGCTGAGATTTCAGGCAACACGTAGTTTTTTTGAAGCTTGGCAACCCCGTTCCATGAAAGTGATTCTCGCCAGTTACTTCTTAGGGCTACATCAACAGCAAACAAACCATAGAGATAGAACTTGAAACTGCTTTATAAGGTCATGTTTCAAAGAGCTATCACAAACAGTGTTTATTTAGAGTTCCAAATATATGTATCCGTATAGGAGAAAACACAGTGAAACCTCAAAATGAAAACGGTTACTGCAAACGAACGGTTTAACCTAGAAGAACGAAATTTGGTGAGCCAAGTGGGATTGGTGTACTTATCATTCCCTGAAAGTATCATCAAGATTGGGTGAAAAAGTGTTTGCTGAGATTTCAGGCAACTCGTAGATTTTTGGAAGCTTGGCACCCCCTTTCCATGAAAGTGATTCTCGCCAGTCTCTGTTAGGGCTACATCAACAGCAAACAAACCATAGAGATAGAACTTGAAACTGCTTTATTGGGTCACGTTTCAAACAGCTAGCACAAACCGTGTTTGATTTAGATTTTCAAATACATGTATCCGTATAGGAGAAAACAGAGTGAAACCTCAAAATGAAAACGGTTACTGCAAACGAACGGTTCAACCTAGAAGAACGAAATTTGGTGAGCCAAGTGGAATTGGTGTACTGATCATTCCCTGAAAGTATCAAAAAGTTTGGGTGAAAAAGTGTTTGCTGAGATTTTAGGCAACTCGTAGTTGGAAGCTTTTGGAAGCTTGGCAACCCCTTTTAATGAAAGTGATTCTCGCCCGTCTCTGCTTAGGGCTACATTAACTGCAAACAAACCATAGAGATAGAAGTTGAAACTGCTTTATTGGGTCAAGTTTCAAATAGCTAGCACAAACCGTGTTTGATTTAGAGTTCCAAATACATGTATCCCTATAGGAGAAAAGAGAGTGAAACTTCAAAATAAAAACGGTTACTGCAAATGAACGGTTTAACCTAGAAGAAAGAAATTTGGAGAGCCAAGTGGGATTGGTGTACTGATCATTCCCTGAAAGAATCATCAAGATTGGGTGAAAAAGTGTTTGCTGAGATTTCAGGAAACTCCTAGTTTTTTGGAAGCTTGGCAACCCCTTTCCATGAATGTGATTCTCACTAGTCTCTGCTTAGGGCTACACCAACAGCAAACAAACCGTAGAGATAGAACTTGAAACTGCTTTATTGGGTCAAGTTTCAAAGAGCTAGCACAAACCGTGTTTGATTTAGAGTTCCAAATACATGTATCCGATAGGAGAAAACAGAGTGAAACCTCAAAATGAAAACGGTTACTGCAAACGAACAGTTTAACCTAGAAGAACGAAATTTGGTGAGCCAAGTGAAATTGGTTTCCTGATAGTTCCCTGAAAGTATCAGCAAGATTGGGTGAAAAACTCTTTGCTGAGATTACAGGCAACTCGTAGTTTTTCGGAAGCTTGGCAACCCCTTTCCATGAAAGTGATTATCGCCAGTCTCTGCTTAGGGCTACATCAACAGCAAAAAACCATAGAGATAGAACTTGAAACTTCTTTATTGGGTCAAGTTTCAAAGAGTTGGCACAAACCGTGTTTGATTTAGAGTTCCAAATACATGTATCCTTATAGGAGAAAACAGAGTGAAACCTGAAAATGAAAACGGTTACTGCAAACGAAGGGTTTAACCTAGAAGAACGAAATTTGGTGAGCCATGTGGGATTGGTGTACTGATCATTCCCTGAAAGTATCATCAAGATTGGGTGAAAAAGTGTTTTCTAAGATTTCAGGCAACTCGTAGTTTTTTGGAAGCTTGGAAACTCCTTTCTATGAAAGTGATTCTCGCCAGTCTCTGCTTAGGGCTCCATCAACAGCAAACAAACCATAGAGATAGAACTTGAAACTGCTTTATTGGGTCAAGTTTCAAAGAGCTAGCACAAACCGTGTTTGATTTAGAGTTCCAAATACATGTATCCATATAGAAGAAACAGAGTAAAACCTCAAAATGAAAACGGTTACTGCAAACGAAGGGTTTAACCTAGAATAACGCAATTTGGTGAGCCAAGTGGGATTGGTGTACTGATCATTCCCTGAAAGTATCATCAAGATTGGGTGAAAAAGTGGTTGATGAGATTTCAGGCAATTCCTAGTTTTTTGAAAGGTTGGCAACTTTTTTCCATGAAAGTGATTCTCGCCAGTCTCTGCTTAGGGCTACATCAACAGTAAACAAACCATAGAGATAGAACTTGAAACTGCTTTATTGGGTAAAGTTTCAAAGTGCTTGCACAAACCGTGTTGGATTTAGAGTTCAAAATACATGTATCCGTATAGGAGAAAACAGAGTAAAACCTCAAAATGAAAACGGTTCCTGCAAACGAACGGTTTAACCTAGAAGAACTAAATTTGGTGAGCCAAGTGGGAGTGGTGTACTGATCATTCCCTGAAAGTATCATCAAGATTGGGTGAAAAAGTGGTTGCTGAGATTTCAGGCAACTAGTAGTTTTTTGGAAGCTTGGCAACATTTTTCCATGAAAGTGAATCTCGCCAGTCTCTGCTTAGGGCTACATCAACAGTAAACAAACCATAAAGAGAGAACTTAAAACTGCTTTATTGGGTAAAGTTTCAAAGAGCTAGCACAAACCGTGTTGGATTTAGAGTTCCAAATACATGTATCCGTATAGGAGAAAACAGAGTAAAACCTCAAAATGAAAACGGTTACTGCAAACGAACGGTTTAACCTAGAAGAACGAAATTGGGTGAGCCAAGTGGGATTGGTGTACTGATCGTTCCCTGAAAGTATCATCAAGATTGGGTGAAAAAGTGTTTGCTGAGATTTCAGGCAACTCGTAGTTTTTTGGAAGCTTGGCAACCCCTTTCCATGAAAGTGATTCTCGCCAGTCTCTGCTTAGGGCTCCATCAACGGCAAACAAACCATAGAGACAGAAGTTGAAACTGCTTTATTGGGTCAAGTTTCAAAGAGCTAGCACAAACCGTGTTTGATTTAGAGTTCCAAATACATGCATCCATATAGGAGAAAACAGAGTGAAACCTCAAAATGAAAACGGTTACTAAAAAAGAACGGTTAACCTAGAAGAAAGAAATTTGGTGAGCCAAGTGGGATTGGTGTACTGATCATTCCCTGAAAGTATCATCAAGATTGGGTGAAAAAGTGATTGCTGAGATTTCAGGCAACTCGTAGTTTTTTGGAAGCTTGGCAATTCCTTTTCATGAAAGTGATTCTCGCCAGTCTCTACTTAGGGCTATATCAAGAACAAACACACCATAGAGACAGAACTTGAATCTGCTTTATTGGGTCAAGTGTCAAAGAGCTAGCACAAACCGTGTTATATTTAGTGTTCCAAATACATGTATCCGTATTGGAGAAAACGTAGTGAAACCTCAAAATGAAAACGGTTACTGCAAACGAACGGTTATACATAGAAGAACGAAATTTGGTGAGCCAAGTGGGATTGGTGTACTGATCATTCCCAGAAAGTATCATCAAGATTGGGTGAAAATGTGGTTGCTGAGATTTCATGCAACTCGTAGTTTTTTGGAAGCTTGTCAACCCCTTTTTATGAAAGTGATTCTCGCCAGTCTCTTCTTAGGGCTCCATCAACAGCAAACAAACTATAGAGACAGAACTTGAAACTGCTTTATTGGGTCAAGTTTCAAAGAGCTAGCACAAACCGTGTTTGATTTAGAGTTCCAAATACATGTATCCATATAGGAGAAACAGAGCAAAACCTCAAAATGAAAACGGTTACTGCAAACGAACGGTTTAACGTAGAAGAACGCAATTTGGTGAGCCAAGTGGGATTGGTGTACTGATCATTCCCTGAAAGTATCATCAAGATTGGGTGAAAAAGTGTTTGCTGAGATTTCAGGAAACTCGTAGTTTTTTGGCAGCTTGACAACCCCTTTCCATGAAAGTGATTCTCGCCAGTCTCTGCTTAGGGCTACATCAACAGCAAACAAACCATAGAGATAAAACTTGAAACTGATTTATTGGGTCAAGTTTAAACGAGCTAGCACAAACCGTGTTTGATTTAGAGTTCCAAATACATGTATCTGTATAGAAGAAAACAGAGTGAAACCTCAAAATAAAAACGGTTACTGCAAATGAACGGTTTAACCTAGTAGAAAAAAATTTGGTGAGCCAAGTGCGATTAATGTTCTGATCATTCCCTGAAAGTATCATCAAGATTGGGTGAAAAAGTGTTTGCTGGGATTTCAGGCAACTTGTAGTTTTTTGGAAGCTTGGCAATTCCTTTTCATGAAAGTGATTCTCGCCAGTCTCTACTTAGGGCTATATCAAGAACAAACACACCATAGAGACAGAACTTGAATCTGCTTTATTGGGTCAAGTGTCAAAGAGCTAGCACAAACCGTGTTATATTTAGAGTTCCAAATACATGTATCCATATTGGAGAAAACGTAGTGAAACCTCAAAATGAAAACGGTTACTGCAAACGAACGGTTATACATAGAAGAACGAAATTTGGTGAGCCAAGTGGGATTGGTGTACTGATCATTCCCAGAAAGTATCATCAAGATTGGGTGAAAATGTGGTTGCTGAGATTTCATGCAACTCGTAGTTTTTTGGAAGCTTGGCAACCCCTTTTTATGAAGTGATTCTCGCCAGTTCTCTTAGGGCTCCCATCAACAGCAAACAAACTATAGAGACAGAACTTGAAACTGCTTTATTGGGTCAAGTTTCAAAGAGCTAGCACAAACCGTGTTTGATTTAGAGTTCCAAATACATTGTATCCATATAAAAGAAACAGAGCAAAACCTCAAAATGAAAACGGTTACTGCAAACGAATGGTTTAACGTAGAAGAACGCAATTTGGTGAGCCAAGTGGGATTGGTGTACTGATCATTCCCTGAAAGTATCATCAAGATTGGGTGAAAAAGTGTTTGCTGAGATTTCAGGAAACTCGTAGTTTTTGGAAGCTTGGCAACCCCTTTCCATGAAAGTGATTCTCGCCAGTCTCTGCTTAGGGCTAAATCAACAGCAACAAACCATAGAGATAAACTTGAAACTGATTTATTGGGTCAAGGTTAAACGAGCTAGCACAACCGTGTTTGATTTAGAGTTCCAAATACATGTATCCGTATAGGAGAAAACAGAGTGAAACCTCAAAATGAAAAACGGTTACTGCAAACGAACGGTTTAACCTAGAAGAACGAAATTGATGAGCCAAATGGGATTGGTGTCCTGAAATTTTCCTAAAAGTATCATCAAGATTGGGTGAAAGAGTGTTTGCTGAGATTTCTGGTAACTCATAGTTTTTTTGGAAGCATGGCAACTCCTTTCCATGACAGTGATTCTCGCCAGTCTCTGCTTAGGGATACATCAACAGCAAACAAACCATAGACACAGAACTTGAAACTGCTTTATTGGGTCAAGTTTTCAAAGAGCTAGCACAAACCGTGTTTGATTTAGAGTTCCAAATACATGTATCCCGTATAGGAGAAAACAGAGTGAAACCTCAAATGAAACGGTTACTGCAAACGAACGGTTTAACCTAGAAGAACGAAATTTGGTGTGCCAAGTGGGATTGGTGTACTGATCATTCCCTGAAAGTATCATCAAGAATTGGGTGAAAAAGTGTTTGCTGAGATTTCAGGAACTCATAGTTTTTTGGAAACTTAGCAACCCCTTTCCATGAAAGTGATTTTCGCCAGTCTCTGCTTAGGGCTACATCAACAGCAAACAAACCATAGACACAGAAACTTGAAACTGCTTTATTGGGTCAAGTTTCAAAGAGCTAGCACAAACCGTGTTTGATTTAGAGTTCCAAATACATGTATCTGTATAGAAGAAAACAGAGTGAAACCTCAAAATGAAAACGGTTACTGCAAACGAACGGTTTAACATAGAAGAACGAAATTTGGTGAGCCAAGTGGGATTGGTGTTCTGATCATTCCCTGAAAGTATCATCAAGATTGGGTGAAAAAAGTGTTTGCTGAGATTTCAGGAACTCGTAGTTTTTTGGAAGCTTGGCAACTCCTTTCCATGAAAGTGATTCTCGCCAGTCTCTGCTTAGGGCTACATCAACAGCAAACAAACCATAGACACAGACCTTGAAACTGCTTTATTGGGTCAACTTTCAAAGAGCTAGCACCAAACCGTGGTTTGATTTAGAGTTCCAAAATGCATGTATCCGTATAAGAGAAAACAGAGTGAAACCTCAAAATGAAAACGGTTACTGCAAACGAACGGTTTAACCTAGAAGAACGAAATTTGGTGAGCCAAGTGGGATTGCTGTACTGATCATTCCCTGAAAGTATCATCAAGATTGGGTGAAAATGTGGTTGCTGAGATTTCATGCAACTCGTAGTTTTTGGAAGCTTGTCAACCCCTTTTTATGAAAGTGATTCTCGCCAGTCTCTTCTTAGGGCTCCATCAACAGCAAACAAACTATAGAGACAGAACTTGAAACTGCTTTATTGGGTCAAGTTTCAAAGAGCTAGCACAAACCGTGTTTGATTTAGAGTTCCAAATACATGTATCCATATTGGAGAAACAGAGCAAAACCTCAAAATGAAAACGGTTACTGCAAACGAACGGTTAACGTAGAAGAACGCAATTTGGTGAGCCAAGTGGGATTGGTGTACTGATCATTCCCTGAAAGTATCATCAAGATTTGGGTGAAAAAGTGTTTGCTGAGATTTCAGGAAACTCGTAGTTTTTTTGGAAGCTTGGCAACCCCTTTCCATGAAAGTGATTCTCGCCAGTCTCTGCTTAGGGCTACATCAACAGCAAACAAACCATAGAGATAAATCTTGAAACTGATTTATTGGGTCAAGTTTAAACGAGCTAGCACAAACCGTGTTTGATTTAGAGATCCAAATACATGTATCCGTAATAGGAGAAAACAGAGTGAAACCTCAAAATGAAAACGGTTACTGCAAACGAACGGTTTTAACCTAGAAGAACGAAAATTTTGATGAGCCAAATGGGATTGGTGTCCTGAAATTTTCCTAAAAGTACCATCAAGATTGAGTGAAAAAAGTGGTTGCTGAGATTTCAGGCAACTCATAATTTTTTTGGAAGCTTGGCAACCCCTTCCATGAAAGTGATTCTCGCCAGTCTCTGCTTAGGGCTACATCAACAGCAAAGCAAACATAGAGATAGAACTTGAAACTGCTTTATTGGGTCAAGTTTCCAAGAGCTAGCCCAAACCGTGTTTGATTTAGAGTTCCAAATACATGTATCTGTATAGGAGAAACAGAGTGAAACCTCAAAATGAAAACGGTTACTGCAAACGAAAGGTTTAACCTAGAAGAACGAAATTTGGTGAGCCAAGTGGGATCGGGGTACTGATCATTCCCTGAAAGTATCATCAAGATTGGGTGAAAAAGTGTTTGCTGAGATTTCAGGCAACTCGTAGTTTTTTTTGGAAGCTTGGCAACCCCTTTCCATGAAAGTGATTCTCACCAGTCTCTTCTTAGGGCTACATCAACAGCAAACAAACCATAGAGATAGAGCTTTAATCTGCTTTATTTGGGTCAAGTTTCAAAGAGCTAGCACAAACCGTGTTTGATTTAGAGTTCCAAATACATGTATCCGTACAGGAGAAAACAGAGTGAAACCTCAAAATGAAAACGGTTTACTTCAAACGAACGGTTTAACTTACAAGAACGAAATTATGGTGAGCCAAGTGGGATTGGTGTACTGATCATTCCCTGGAAAGTATCATCAAGATTGGGTGAAAAAGTGTTTGCTGAGATTTCAGGTAACTCGTAGTTTTTTTGGAAGTTTGGTAACCCCTTTCCATGAAAGTGATTCTCGCCAGTCTCTGCTTAGGGCTACATCAACAGCAAAGCAACCATAGAGATAGAACTTGAAACTGCTTTATTGGGTCAAGTTTCAAAGAGCTAGCACAAACCGTGTTTGATTTAGAGTTCTAAATACATGTATCCGTATAGGAGAAAACAGAATGAAACCTAAATTAAAACGGTTACTGCAAACGACCGGTTAAACTAGAAGAACGAAATTGGTGAGCCAAGTGGTATTGGTGTACTTATCATTCCCTGAAAGTATCATCAAGATTGAGTGAAAAAGTGGTTGCTGAGATTTTCAGGCAACTCATAGTTTTTTGGAAGCTTGGCAACCCCTTTCCATGAAAGTGATTCTCGCCAGTCTCTGCTTAGGGCTACATCAACAGCAAACAAACCATAGATTTATAACTTGAAACTGCTTTATTGGGTCAAGTTTCAAAGAGCTAGCACAAACCGTGTTTTGATTAGAGTTCCAAATACATGTATCCGTATAGGAGAAAAACAGAGTGAAACCTCAAAATGAAAATGGTTACTGCAAACGAATGGTTTAACCTAGAAGATCGAAATTTGGTGAAGCCAAGTGGGATTGGTGTACTGATCATTCCCTGAAAGTATCATCAAGATTGGGTGAAAAGTGTTTGCTGAGATTTTCAGGCAACTCGTAGTTTTTTGAAGCTTGGCAACCCCTTTCCATGAAAGTGATTCTCGCCAGTCTCTGCTTAGGGCTACATCAACAGCAAACAAACCACAGAGATAGAACTTGAAATTGCTTTATTGGGTCAAGTTTCAAAGAGCTAGCACAAATTGTGTTTGATTTAGAGTTCCAAATACTTGTATCCATATAGGAGAAAACAGAGTGAAACCTCAAAATGAAAACGGTTACTGCAAACGAACGGTTTAAACTAGAAGAACGAAATTTCCTGAGCCAAGTGGGATTGGTGTACTGATATTCCCTGAAAGTATCATCAAGATTGGGTGAAAAAGTGGTTGCTGAGATTTCTGGAAACTCGTAGTTTTTTGGAAGCTTGGCAACTTCTTTCCATGAAAGTGACTCTCACCAGTCTCTCCTTAGGGCTACATCAACAGCAAACAAACCACAGAGATAGAAATTTAAACTGCGTTATTGGGTCAAGTTTCATAGAGCTAGCACAATCCGTGTTTGATTTAGAGTTCCAAATACATGTATCCGTATAGGAGAAAATAGAGTGAAACCTCAAAATGAATACGGTTACTGCAAACGAACGGTTTAACCTAGAAGAACGAAATTTTTTGAGCCAAGTGGGATTGGTGTACTGATCATTCACTGAAAGTATCATCAAGATTGGGTGAAAAAGTGGTTGCTGAGATTTTTGGCAACTCGTAGTTTTTTGGAAGCTTGGCAACCCCTTTCCATGAAAGTGACTCTCACCAGTCTCTCCTTAGGGCTACATCAACAGCAAACAAACCATAGAGATAGAACTTGAAACTGCTTTATTGGGTCAAGTCTCAAAGAGGTAGCACAAACCGTGTTTGATTTAGAGTTCCAAATACATGTGTCCGTGTAGGAGAAAACAGAGTGAAACATCAAAATGAAAATGGTTTCTGCAAACGAACGGTTTAACTTAGAAGAACGAAATTTGGTGAGCCAAGTGGGACTGGTTTACTGATCATTCCCTGAAAGTATCATCAAGATTGGGTGAAAAAGTGTTTGCTGAGATTTCAGGCAACTCCTAGTTTTTTGGAAGCTTGGCAACCCCTTTCCATGAAAGTGATTCTCGCCAGTCTCTGCTTAGGGCTACATCAACAGCAAACAAACCATAGAGATACAACTTGATACTGCTTTATTGGGTCAAGTTTCAAAGAGCTAGCACAAACCGTGTTTGATTTAGAGTTCCAAATACGTGTATCCGTATAGGAGAAAACAGAGTGAAAACTCAAAATGAAAACGGTTACTGCAAACGAATGGTTTAACCTAGAAGAACGAAATTGGTGAGCCAAGTGGTATTGGTGTACTTATCATTCCCTGAAAGTATCATCAAGATTGAGTGAAAAAGTGGTTGCTGAGATTTCTGGAAACTCATACTTTTTTGGAAGCTTGGCAACTCCTTTCCATGAAAGTGACTCTCACCAGTTTCTCCTTAGGGCTACATCAACAGCAAACAAACCATAGAGATAGAAATTGAAACTGCGTTATTGGGTCATGTTTCAAAGAGCTAGAGCAATCCGTGTTTGATTTAGAGTTCCAAATACATGTATCCGTATAGGAGAAAACAGAGTGAAACCTCAAAATGAATACGGTTACTGCAAACGAACGGTTTAACCTAGAAGATCGAAATTTGGTGAGCCAAGTGGGATTGGTGTACTGATCATTCACTGAAAGTATCATCAAGATTGGGTGAAAAAGTGGTTACTGAGATTTCTGGCAACTTGTATTTTTTTGGAAGCTTGGCAACCCCTTTCCATGAAAGTGACTCTCACCAGTCTCTCCTTAGGGCTACATCAACAGCAAACAAACCATAGAGATAGAACTTGAAACTGCTTTATTGGGTCAAGTTTCAAAGAGGTAGCACAAACCGTGTTTGATTTAGAGTTCCAAATACATGTATCCGTGTAGGAGAAAACAGAGTGAAACATCAAAATGAAAATGGTTACCGAAATTTGGTGAGCCAAGTGGGATTGGTTTACTGATCATTCCCTGAAAGTATCATCAAGATTGGGTGAAAAAGTGTTTGCTGAGATGTCAAACAACTCGTAGTTATTTGGAAGCTTGGCAACCCCTTTCCATGAAAGTGATTCTCGCCAGTCTCTGCTTAGGGCTACTCAACAGCAAACAAACCATACAGATAGAACTTGAAACTGCTTTATTGGGTCTAGTTTCAAAGAGCTAGCACCAAACCGTGTTTGATTTAGAGTTCCATATACGTGTATCCATATAGGAGAAAACAGAGTAAAAACTTAAAAATGAAAACGGTTACTGCAAACGAACGGTTTAACCTAGAAGAACGAAATTGTGAGCCAAGTGGGATTGGTGTACTTATCATTCCCTGAAAGTATCATCAAGATTGAGTGAAAAAGGTGTTGCTGAGATTTCAGGCAACTCATAATTTCTTGGAAGCTTGGCAACACCTTTCCATGAAAGTGATTCTCGCCAGTCTCTGCTTAGGGCTACATCAACAGCAATACAAACCATAGAGATAGAACTTGAAACTGCTTTATTGGGTCTAGTTTCAAAGAGCTAGCACAAACCGTGTTTGATTTAGGTTCCAAATACGTGTATCCTTATAGAGAAAACAGAGGAAACCTCAAAATGAAAAAGTTACTGAAACGAATGGTTTAACCTAGAAGAACGAAATTTGGTGAGCCAAGTGGGATTGGTGTACTCATCATTCCCTGAAAGTATCATCAAGATTGGGTGAAAAAGTGTTTGCTGAGATTTCAGGCAACTCGTAGTTTTTGGAAGCTTGGCAACCCTTCCATGAAAGTGATTCTCGCCAGCTCTCTGCTTAGGTGCTTACATCAACAGCAAACAACCCATAGAGACAAAACTTGAAACTGCTTTATTGGGTCAAGTTTCAAAGAGCTAGCTCAACCATGTTTGATTTAGAGTTTCAAATACATATATCCGTATAGGAGAAAACAGAATGAAACCTCAAAATGAAAACGGTTACTGCAAACGAACGGTTTAACCTAGAAGAACGAAATTTGGTGAACCAAGTGGGATTGGTGTACTGATCATTCCCTGAAAGTATCATCAAGATTGGGTTGAAAAAGTGGTTTGCTGAGATTTCTGGAACCTCGTAGTTTTTTGGAAGCTTGGCAACTCATTTCCATGAAAGTGACTCTCACCAGTCTCTCCTTAGGGCTACATCAAAAGCAAACAAACCATAGAGATAGAAATTGAAACTGCTTTATTGGGTCAAGTTTCAAAGAGCTAGCACAATCCGTGTTTGGATTTAGAGTTCACATATACGTGTATCCATATAGGAGAAAACAGAGTAAAAACTTAAAATGAAAACGGTTACTGCAAACGAACGGTTAACCTAGAAGAACGAAATTGGTGAGCCAAGTGGGATTGGTGTACTTATCATTCCCTGAAAGTATCATCAAGATTGAGTGAAAAAGTGGTTGCTGAGATTTCAGGCAACTCATAATTTCTTGGAAGCTGTGCAACACCTTTCCATGAAAGTGATTCTCGCCAGTCACTGCTTAGGGCTACATCAACAGCATACAAACCATAGAGATAGAACTTGAAACTGCTTTATTGGGTCTAGTTCAAAGAGCTAGCACAAACCGTGTTTGATTTAGAGTTCCAAATACGTGTATCCTTATAGGAGAAAACAGAGGGAAACCTCAAAATGAAAAAAGTTACTGCAAACGAATGGTTTAACCTAGAAGAACGAAATTTGGTGAGCCAAGTGGGATTGGTGTACTCATCATTCCCTGAAAGTATCATCAAGATTGGGTGAAAAAGTGTTTGCTGAGATTTCAGGCAACTCGTAGTTTTTTGGAAGCTTGGCAACCCCTTTCCATGAAAGTGATTCTCGCCAGTCTCTGCTTAGGGCTACATCAACAGCAAACAAACCATAGAGATACAACTTGAAACTGCTTTATTGGGTCACGTTTCAAAGAGCTAGCACAAACCGTGTTTGATTTAGAGTTCCAAATACGTGTATCCGTATAGGAGAAAACAGAGTGAAACCTCAAAATGAAAACGGTTACTGCAAATGAACGGTTAACCTAGAAGAACGAAATTTGGTGAGCCAAGTGGGATTGGTGTACTGATCATTCCCTGAAAGTATCATCAAGATTGGGTGAAAAAGTGTTTGCTGAGATTTCAGGCAACTCGTAGTTTTTGGAAGCTTGGCAACCCCTTTCCATGAAAGTGATTCTCGCCAGTCTCTGCTTAGGGCTACATCAACAGCAAACAACCCATAGAGACAAAACTTGAAACTGCTTATTGGGTCAAGTTTCAAAGAGCTAGCTCAAACCATGTTTGATTTAGAGTTTCAAATACATATATCCGTATAGGAGAAAACAGAATGAAACCTCAAAATGAAAACGGTTACTGCAAACGAACGGTTTAACCTAGAAGAACGAAATTTGGTGAACCAAGTGGGATTGGTGTACTGATCATTCCCTGAAAGTATCATCAAGATTGGGTGAAAAAGTGGTTGCTGAGATTTCTGGAACCTCGTAGTTTTTTGAAGCTTGGCAACTCATTTCCATGAAAGTGACTCTCACCAGTCTCTCCTTAGGGCTACATCAAAAGCAAACAAACCATAGAGATAGAATTGAAACTGCTTTATTGGGTCAAGTTTCAAAGAGCTAGCACAATCCGTGTTTGATTTAGAGTTCCAAATACATGTATCCGTATAGGAGAAAACATAGTGAAACCTCAAAATGAAAACGGTTACTGCAAACGAACGATTTAACCTAGAAGAACGAAATTTGGTGAGCCAAGTGGGATTGGTTTACTGATCATTCACTGAAAGTATCATCAAGATTGGGTGAAAAAGTGGTTGCTGAGATTTCTGGCAACACGTAGTTTTTTGGAAGCTTGGCAACCCCTTTACATAAAAGTGACTCTCACCAGTCTCTCCTTAGGGCTACATCAACAGCAAACAAACCATAGAGATAGAACTTGAAACTGAAATGCTTTATTGGGTCAAGTTTCAAAGAGCTAGCACAAACCGTGTTTGATTTAGAGTTCCAAATACATGTATCCGTGTAGGAGAAAACAGAGTGAAACATCAAAATGAAAATGGTTACTACAAACGAACGGTTTTTACTTAGAAGAACGAAATTAGGTGAGCCAAGTGAGATTGGTTTACTGATCATTCCCTGAGAGTATCATCAAGATTGGGTGAAAAAGTGTTTGCTGAGATTTCAGGCAACTCGTAGTTTTTTGGAAGCTTGGCAACCCCTTTCCATGTAAGTGATTCTCGCCAGTCTCTGCTTAGGGCTACATCAACAGAAAACAAACCATAGAGATAGAACTTGAAGCTGCTTTATTGGGTCAAGTTTCAAAGAGCTAGCACAAACCGTGTTTGATTTAGAGTTCCAAATACATGTATTTGTATAGGAGAAAACAGAGTGAAACCTCAAAATGAAAACGGTTACTGCAAACGAACGGTTTAAACTAGAAGAACGAAATTTGGTGAGCCAAGTTGGAACGGTGTACTGATCATTCCCTTAAAGTATCATCAAGATTGGGTGAAAATGTGTCTGCTGAGATTTTAGGCAACTCGTAGTTTTTTGGAAACTTGGCAACCCCTTTCCATGAAAGTGATTTCGCCAGTCTCTGAGTAGGGCTACATCAACAGCAAACAAACCATACAGATAGAACTTGAAACTGCTTTATTGGGACCAGTTTCAATAAGCTAGCACAAACCGTGTTTGATTTAGAGTTCCAAATACATGTATCCGTATAGGAGAAAACAGAGTGAAACCTCAAAATGAAAACGGTTACTGCAAACGAACGGTTTAACGTAGAAGAAAGAAATTTGGTGAGCCAAGTGGGATTGGTGTACTGATCATTCCCAGAAAGTATCATCAAGATTGGGTGAAAAAGTGTTTGCTGAGATTACAAGAAACTCGTAATTTTTTGGACGATTGGAAACTCCTTTCCATGTAAGTGATTCTCGCCAGTCTCTGCTTAGTGCTACATCAACAGCAAAGCAACCATAGAGATAGAACTTGAAACTGCTTTATTGGGACAAGTTTCAAAGAGCTAGCACAAACCGTGTTTGATTTAGAGTTCCAAATACATGTATCTGTATAGGAGAAAACAGAGTGAAACCTCAAAATGAAAACAGTAACGGCAAATGAACGGTTTAACCTAGAAGAACGAAATTTGGTGAGCCAAGTGGGATTGGTGTACTGATCATTCCCTGAAAGTATCATGAAGATTAGTTGAAAAAGTGGTTGCTGAGACTTCAGGAAACTCGTAGTTTTTTGGAAGCTTGGAAACCCCTTTCCATGAAAGTGATTCTCGCAAGTCTCTGCTTAGGGCTACATTAACAGCAAACAAACCATAGAGATAGAACTTGAAACTGCTTTATTGGGTCAAGTTTCAAAGAGCTAGCACAAACCGTGTTTGATTTAGAGTTCCAAATACGTGTATTCGTATATAAGAAAACAGAGTGAAACCTCAAAATAAAAACGGTTTCTGCAAACGAACGGTTTAACCTAGAAGAACGAAATTTGGTGAGTCATGTGGGATTGGTGTACTGGTCATTCCCTGAAAGTATCATCAAATTGGGTGAAAAAGTGTTTGCTGAGATTTCAGGCAACTCATAGTTTTTTGGAAGCTTGGCAACCCCTTTCCATGAAAGTGATTCTCGCCAGTCTGTGCTTAGGGCTACATCAACAGCAAACAAACCATAGATTTATAACTTGAACCTGCTTTATTGGTTCAAGTATCAAAGAGCTAGCACAAACCGTGGTTGATTTAGAGTTCCAAATACATGTATCCGTATAGGAGAAAACAGAGTGAAACCTCAAAATGAAAACGGTTACTGCAAACGAAAGGTTTAACCTAGAAGAACGAAATTTGGTGAGCCAAGTGGGATTGGTGTACTGATCATTCCCTGAAAGTATCATCAAGATTGGGTGAAAAAGTGTTTGCTGAGATGTCAAACAACTCGTAGTTATTTGGAAGCTTGGCAACCCCTTTCCATGAAAGTGATTCTCGCCAGTCTCTGCTTAGGGCTACATCAACAGCAAACAAACCATACAGATAGAACTTGAAACTGCTTTATTGGGTCCAGTTTCAATAAGCTAGCACAAACCGTGTTTGATTTAGAGTTCCAAATACATGTATCCGTATAGGAGAAAATAGAGTGAAACCTCAAAATGAAAACGGTTACTGCAAACGAACGGTTTAAACTAGAAGAACGAAATTTGGTGAACCAAGTGGGATTGGTGTACTGATCATTTTCTGAAAGTATCATCAAGATTGAGTGAAAAAGTGGTTGCTGAGATTTCACGCAACTCGTAGTTTTTTGGAAGCTTGGCAACCCCTTTCCATGAAAGTGATTCTCGCCAGTCTCTTCTTAGGGCTACATCAACAGCAAAGAAACCATAGAGATAGAACTTGAAATTGATTTATTGGGTCAAGTTTCAAAGAGCTAGCACAAACCGTGTTTGATTTAGAGTTCCAAATACATGTATCCCTATAGGAGAAAACAGAGTGAAACCTCAAAATGAAAACGGTTACTGCAAACGAACGGTTTAAACTAGAAGAACGAAATTTGGTGAGCCAAGTGGGAACGGTGTACTGATCATTCCCTGAAAGTATCATCAAGATTGGGTGAAAAAGTGTTTGCTGAGATTATAGGCAACTCGTAGTTTTTTTGAAGCTTGGCAACCCCTTTCCATGAAAGTGATTCTCGGCAGTCTCTGCTTAGGGCTACAACAACAGCAAACAAACCATAGAGATAGAACTTGAAACTGCTTTATTGGGTCAAGTTTCAAAGAGCTAGCACAAACCGTGTTTGATTTAGAGTTCCAAATACATGTATCCGTATAGGAGAAAACAAAGTGAAACCTCAAAATGAAAACGGTTACTGCAAACGAACGGTTTAAACTAGAAGAACGAAATTTGGTGAGCCAAGTGGGAACGGTGTACTGATCATTCCCTGAAAGTATCATCAAGATTGGGTGAAAAAGTGTTTGCTGAGATTTTAGGCAACTCGTAGTTTTTTGGAAGCTTGGCAACCCCTTTCCATGAAAGTGATTCTCGCCAGTCTCTGCTTAGGGCTACATCAACAGCAAAGCAACCATAGAGATAGAACTTGAAACTGCTTTATTGGGTCAAGTTTCAAAGAGCTAGCATAAACCGTGTTTGATTTAGAGTTCCAAATACATGTATCCCTATAGGAGAAAACAGAGTGAAACCTCAAAATGAAAACGGTTACTGCAAACGAACGGTTTAAACTAGAAGAACGAAATTCGGTGAGCCAAGAGGGAACGGTGTACTGATCATTCCCTGAAAGTATCATCAAGATTGGGTGAAAAAGTGTTTGCTGAGATTTCAGGTAACTCGTAGTTTTTTGGGAGCTTGGCAACCCCTTTCCATGAAAGTGATTCTCGCCAGTCTCTGCTTAGGGCTACATAAACAGGAAAGCAACCGTAGAGATAGAACTTGAAACTGCTTTATTGGGTCAAGTTTCAAAGAGCCAACACAAACCGTGTTTGATTTAGAGTTCCAAATACATGTATCCATATAGGAGAAAACAGAGTGAAACCTCAAAATGAAAACGGTTACTGCAAATGAACGATTTAACCTAGAAGAATGAAATTTGGTGAGCCAAGTGGGAACGGTGTACTGATCATTCCCTGAAAGTATCATCAAGATTGGGTGAAAAAGTGTTTGCTGAGATGTCAAACAACTCGTAGTTTTTTGGAAGCTTGGCAACCCATTTCCATGAAAGTTATTCTCGCCAGTCTCTGCTTAGGGCTACATCAACAGCAAAAAAACCATAGAGATAGAACTTGAAACTGCTTTATTGGTTCAAGTTTCAAAGAGCTAGCACAAACCGTGTTTGATTTAGAGTTCCAAATACGTGTATTCGTATATAAGAAAACAGAGTGAAACCTCAAAATAAAAACGGTTACTGCAAACGAACGTTTTAACCTAGAAGAACGAAATTTGGTGAGTCATGTGGGATTGGTGTACGGGTCATTCCCTGAAAGTATCATCAAATTGGGTGAAAAAGTGTTTGCTGAGATTTCAGGCAACTCGTAGTTTTTTGGAAGCTTGGCAACCCCTTTCCATGAAAGTGATTCTCGCCAGTCTGTGCTTAGGGCTACATCAACAGCAAACAAACCGTAGATTTATAACTTGAACCTGCTTTATTGGTTCAAGTATCAAAGAGCTAGCACAAACCGTGTTTGATTTAGAGTTCCAAATACATGTATCCCTATAGGAGAAAACAGAGTGAAACCTCAAAATGAAAACGGTTACTGCAAACGAACGGTTTAACCTAGAAGAACGAAATTTGGTGAGCCAAGTGGGATTGGTGTACTGATCATTCCCTGAAAGTATCATCAAGATTGGGTGAAAAAGTGTTTGCTGAGATGTCAAACAACTCGTAGTTATTTGGAAGCTTGGCAATCCCTCTCCATGAAAGTGATTCTCGCCAGTCTCTGCTTAGGGCTACATCAACAGCAAAGAAACCATAGAGATAGAACTTGAAATTGCTTTATTGGGTCAAGTTTCAAAGAGCTAGCACAAACCGTGTTTGATTTAGAGTTCCAAATACATGTATCCCTATAGGAGAAAACAGAGTGAAACCTCAAAATGAAAAGGGTTACTGCAAACGAACGGTTTAAACTAGAAGAACGAAATTTGGTGAGCCAAGTGGGAACGGTGTACTGAACATTCCCTGAAAGTATCATCAAGATTGGGTGAAAAAGTGTTTGCTGAGATTATAGGCAACTCGTAGTTTTTTTGAAGCTTGGCAACCCCTTTCCATGAAAGTGATTCTCGGCAGTCTCTGCTTAGGGCTACAACAACAGCAAACAAACCATAGAGATAGAACTTGAAACTGCTTTATTGGGTCAAGTTTCAAAGAGCTAGCACAAACCGTGTTTGATTTAGAGTTCCAAATACATGTATCCGTATAGGAGAAAACAAAGTGAAACCTCAAAATGAAAACGGTTACTGCAAACGAACGGTTTAAACTAGAAGAACGAAATTTGGTGAGCCAAGTGGGAACGGTGTACTGATCATTCCCTGAAAGTATCATCAAGATTGGGTGAAAAAGTGTTTGCTGAGATTTTAGGCAACTCGTAGTTTTTTGGAAGCTTGGCAACCCCTTTCCATGAAAGTGATTCTCGCCAGTCTCTGCTTAGGGCTACATCAACAGCAAAGCAACCATAGAGATAGAACTTGAAACTGCTTTATTGGGTCAAGTTTCAAAGAGCTAGCATAAACCGTGTTTGATTTAGAGTTCCAAATACATGTATCCCTATAGGAGAAAACAGAGTGAAACCTCAAAATGAAAACGGTTACTGCAAATGAACGGTTTAAACTAGAAGAACGAAATTCGGTGAGCCAAGTGGGAACGGTGTACTGATCATTCCCTGAAAGTATCATCAAGATTGGGTGAAAAAGTGTTTGCTGAGATTTCAGGAAACTCGTAGTTTTTTGGGAGCTTGGTAACCCCTTTCAATGAAAGTGATTCTCGCCAGTCTCTGCTTATGGCTACATAAACAGGAAAGCAACCATAGAGATAGAACTTGAAACTGCTTTATTGGGTCAAGTTTCAAAGAGCCAACACAAACCGTGTTTGATTTAGAGTTCCAAATACATGTATTTGTATAGGAGAAAACAGAGTGAAACCTCAAAATGAAAACGGTTACTGCAAATGAACGGTTTAACCTAGAAGAACGAAATTTGGTGAGTCATGTGGGATTGGTGTACTGGTCATTCCCTGAAAGTATCATCAAATTGGGTGAAAAAGTGTTTGCTGAGATTTCAGGCAACTCGTAGTTTTTGTGAAGCTTGGCAACCCCTTTCCATGAAAGTGATTCTCGCCAGTCTGTGCTTAGGGCTACATCAACAGCAAACAAACCATAGATTTATAACTTGAACCTGCTTTATTGGTTCAAGTATCATAGAGCTAGCACAAACCGTGTTTGATTTAGAGTTCCAAATACATGTATCCGTATAGGAGAAAACAGAGTGAAACCTCAAAATGAAAACGGTTACTGCAAACGAACGGTTTAACCTAGAAGAACGAAATTTAGTGAGCCAAGTGGGATTGGTGTACTGATCATTCCCTGAAAGTATCATCAAGATTGGGAGAAAAAGTGTTTGCTGAGATGTCAAACAACTCGTAGTTATTTGGAAGCTTGGCAACCCCTTTCCATGAAAGTGATTCTCGCCAGTCTCTGCTTAGGGCTACATCAACAGCAAACAAACCATACAGATAGAACTTGAAACTGCTTTATTGGGTCCAGTTTCAATAAGCTAGCACAAACGGTGTTTGATTTAGAGTTCCAAATACATGTATCCGTATAGGAGAAAATAGGGTGAAACCTCAAAATGAAAACGGTTACTGCAAACGAACGGTTTAAACTAGAAGAACGAAATTTGGTGAACCAAGTGGGATTGGTGTACTGATCATTCCCTGAAAGTATCATCAAGATTGAGTGAAAAAGTGGTTGCTGAGATTTCAGGCAACTCGTAGTTTTTTGGAAGCTTGGCAACCCCTTTCCATGAAAGTGATTCTCGCCAGTCTCTTCTTAGGGCTACATCAACATCAAAGAAACCATAGAGATAGAACTTGAAATTGCTTTATTGGGTCAAGTTTCAAAGAGCTAGCACAAACCGTGTTTGATTTAGAGTTCCAAATACATGTATCTGTATAGGAGAAAACAGAGTGAAACCTCAAAATGAAAACGGTTACTGCAAACGAACGGTTTAAACTAGAAGAACGGAATTTGGTGAGCCAAGTGGGAACGGTGTACTGATCATTCCCTGAAAGTATCATCAAGATTGGGTGAAAAAGTGTTTGCTGAGATTATAGGCAACTCGTAGTTTTTTTGAAGCTTGGCAACCCCTTTCCATGAAAGTGATTCTCGCCAGTCTCTGCTTAGGGCTACATCAACAGCAAGCAAACCATAGAGATAGAACGTGAAACTGCTTTATTGGGTCAAGTTTCCAAGAGCTAGCCCAAACCGTGTTTTATTTAGAGTTCCAAATACATGTATCCGTGTAGGAGAAAACAGATTGAAACCTCAAAATGAAAACGGTTACTGCAAACGAACGGTTTAACATAGAAGAACGAAATTTGGTGAGCCAAGTTGGATTAGTGTACTGATCATTCCCTGAAAGTATCATCAAGATTGGGTGAAAAAGTGTTTGCTGAGATTTCAAGCAACTCGTAATTTTTTGGAAGCTTGGCAACCCCTTTTCATGTAAGTGATTCTCGCCAGTCTCTGCTTAGGGCTATATCAACAGCAAACAAACCATAGAGATAGAACTTGAAACTGCTTTATTGGGTCAAGTTTCAAAGAGCTAGCACAAACCGTGTTTGATTTAGAGTTTTAAATACATGTATCGTTATAGGAGAAAACAGAGTCAAACCTCAAAATGAAAACGGTTACTGCAAACGAACGGTTTAACCTAGAAGAACGAAATATGGTGTGCCAAGTGGGATTGGTGTACTGATCATTCCCTCAAAGTATCATCAAGATTGGGTGAAAAAGTATTTACTGAGATTTCAGGTAACTCGTAGTTTTTTGGAAGCTTGGCAACCCCTTTCCATGAAAGTGATTCTCGCCAGTCTCTGCTTAGGGCTACATCAACAGCAAAGCAACCATAGAGATAGAACTTGAAACTGCTTTATTGGGTCAAGTTTCAAAGAGCTAGCACAAACCGTATTTGATTTAGAGTTCCAAATACATGTATCCCTATAGGAGAAAACAGAGTGAAACCTCAAAATGAAAACGGTTACAGCAAACTAACGGTTTAAACTAGAAGAACGAAATTTGGTGAGCCAAGTGGGAACGGTGTACTGATCATTCCCTGAAAGTATCATCAAGATTGGGTGAAAAAGTGTTTGCTGAGATTATAGGCAACTCGTAGTTTTTTGGAAGCCTGGCAACCCCTTTCCATGAAAGTGATTCTCGCCAGTCTCTGCTTAGGGCTAAAACAACAGCAAACAAACCATAGAGATAGAACTTGAAACTGCTTTATTGGGTCAAGTTTCAAAGAGCTAGCACAAACCGTGTTTGATTTAGAGTTCCAAATACATGTATCCATATAGGAGAAAACAAAGTGAAACCTCAAAATGAAAAGGGTTACTGCAAACGAACGGTTTAAACTAGAAGAACGAAATTTGGTGAGCCAAGTGGGAACGGTGTACTGATCATTCCCTGAAAGTATCATCAAGATTGGGTGAAAAAGTGTTTGCTGAGATTTTAGGCAACTCGTAGTTTTTTGGATGCTTGGCAACCCCTTTCCATGAAAGTGAATCTCGCCAGTCTCTGCTTAGGGCTAAATCAAGAGCAAACAAACCATATAGATAGAACTGGAAACTGCTTTATTGGGTCAAGTTTCAAAGAGCTACCACAAACCGTGTTTGATTTAGAGTTCCAAATATATGTATCCGTATAGGAGAAAACAGAGTGAAACCTCAAAATGAAAACGGTTACTTCAAACGAACGGTTTAACTTACAAGAACGAAATTTGGTGAGCCAAGTGGGATGGTGTACTGATCATTCCCTGAAAGTATCATCAAGATTGGGTGAAAAAGTGTTTGCTGAGATTATAGGCAAATCGTAGTTTTTTGGAAGCCTGGCAACCCCTTTCCATGAAAGTGATTCTCGCCAGTCTCTGCTTAGGGCTAAAACAACAGCAAACAAACCATAGAGATAGAACTTGAAATTGCTTTATTGGGTCAAGTTTCAAAGAGCTAGCACAAACCGTGTTTGATTTAGAGTTCCAAATACATGTATCTGTATAGGAGAAAACAGAGTGAAACCTCAAAATGAAAACGGTTACTGCAAACGAACGGTTTAAACTAGAAGAACGGAATTTGGTGAGCCAAGTGGGAACGGTGTACTGATCATTCCCTGAAAGTATCATCAAGATTGGGTGAAAAAGTGTTTGCTGAGATTATAGGCAACTCGTAGTTTTTTTGAAGCTTGGCAACCCCTTTCCATGAAAGTGATTCTCGCCAGTCTCTGCTTAGGGCTACATCAACAGCAAGCAAACCATAGAGATAGAACGTGAAACTGCTTTATTGGGTCAAGTTTCCAAGAGCTAGCCCAAACCGTGTTTTATTTAGAGTTCCAAATACATGTATCCGTGTAGGAGAAAACAGATTGAAACCTCAAAATGAAAACGGTTACTGCAAACGAACGGTTTAACATAGAAGAACGAAATTTGGTGAGCCAAGTTGGATTAGTGTACTGATCATTCCCTGAAAGTATCATCAAGATTGGGTGAAAAAGTGTTTGCTGAGATTTCAAGCAACTCGTAATTTTTTGGAAGCTTGGCAACCCCTTTTCATGTAAGTGATTCTCGCCAGTCTCTGCTTAGGGCTATATCAACAGCAAACAAACCATAGAGATAGAACTTGAAACTGCTTTATTGGGTCAAGTTTCAAAGAGCTAGCACAAACCGTGTTTGATTTAGAGTTTTAAATACATGTATCGTTATAGGAGAAAACAGAGTCAAACCTCAAAATGAAAACGGTTACTGCAAACGAACGGTTTAACCTAGAAGAACGAAATATGGTGTGCCAAGTGGGATTGGTGTACTGATCATTCCCTCAAAGTATCATCAAGATTGGGTGAAAAAGTATTTACTGAGATTTCAGGTAACTCGTAGTTTTTTGGAAGCTTGGCAACCCCTTTCCATGAAAGTGATTCTCGCCAGTCTCTGCTTAGGGCTACATCAACAGCAAAGCAACCATAGAGATAGAACTTGAAACTGCTTTATTGGGTCAAGTTTCAAAGAGCTAGCACAAACCGTATTTGATTTAGAGTTCCAAATACATGTATCCCTATAGGAGAAAACAGAGTGAAACCTCAAAATGAAAACGGTTACAGCAAACTAACGGTTTAAACTAGAAGAACGAAATTTGGTGAGCCAAGTGGGAACGGTGTACTGATCATTCCCTGAAAGTATCATCAAGATTGGGTGAAAAAGTGTTTGCTGAGATTATAGGCAACTCGTAGTTTTTTGGAAGCCTGGCAACCCCTTTCCATGAAAGTGATTCTCGCCAGTCTCTGCTTAGGGCTAAAACAACAGCAAACAAACCATAGAGATAGAACTTGAAACTGCTTTATTGGGTCAAGTTTCAAAGAGCTAGCACAAACCGTGTTTGATTTAGAGTTCCAAATACATGTATCCATATAGGAGAAAACAAAGTGAAACCTCAAAATGAAAAGGGTTACTGCAAACGAACGGTTTAAACTAGAAGAACGAAATTTGGTGAGCCAAGTGGGAACGGTGTACTGATCATTCCCTGAAAGTATCATCAAGATTGGGTGAAAAAGTGTTTGCTGAGATTTTAGGCAACTCGTAGTTTTTTGGATGCTTGGCAACCCCTTTCCATGAAAGTGAATCTCGCCAGTCTCTGCTTAGGGCTAAATCAAGAGCAAACAAACCATATAGATAGAACTGGAAACTGCTTTATTGGGTCAAGTTTCAAAGAGCTACCACAAACCGTGTTTGATTTAGAGTTCCAAATATATGTATCCGTATAGGAGAAAACAGAGTGAAACCTCAAAATGAAAACGGTTACTTCAAACGAACGGTTTAACTTACAAGAACGAAATTTGGTGAGCCAAGTGGGATGGTGTACTGATCATTCCCTGAAAGTATCATCAAGATTGGGTGAAAAAGTGTTTGCTGAGATTATAGGCAAATCGTAGTTTTTTGGAAGCCTGGCAACCCCTTTCCATGAAAGTGATTCTCGCCAGTCTCTGCTTAGGGCTAAAACAACAGCAAACAAACCATAGAGATAGAACTTGAAATTGCTTTATTGGGTCAAGTTTCAAAGAGCTAGCACAAACCGTGTTTGATTTAGAGTTCCAAATACATGTATCTGTATAGGAGAAAACAGAGTGAAACCTCAAAATGAAAACGGTTACTGCAAACGAACGGTTTAAACTAGAAGAACGAAATTTGGTGAGCCAAGTGGGAACGGTGTACTGATCATTCCCTGAAAGTATCATCAAGATTGGGTGAAAAAGTGTTTGCTGAGATTATAGGCAACTCGTAGTTTTTTTGAAGCTTGGCAACCCCTTTCCATGAAAGTGATTCTCGCCAGTCTCTGCTTAGGGCTACATCAACAGCAAGCAAACCATAGAGATAGAACGTGAAACTGCTTTATTGGGTCAAGTTTCCAAGAGCTAGCCCAAACCGTGTTTTATTTAGAGTTCCAAATACATGTATCCGTGTAGGAGAAAACAGATTGAAACCTCAAAATGAAAACGGTTACTGCAAACGAACGGTTTAACATAGAAGAACGAAATTTGGTGAGCCAAGTTGGATTAGTGTACTGATCATTCCCTGAAAGTATCATCAAGATTGGGTGAAAAAGTGTTTGCTGAGATTTCAAGCAACTCGTAATTTTTTGGAAGCTTGGCAACCCCTTTTCATGTAAGTGATTCTCGCCAGTCTCTGCTTAGGGCTATATCAACAGCAAACAAACCATAGAGATAGAACTTGAAACTGCTTTATTGGGTCAAGTTTCAAAGAGCTAGCACAAACCGTGTTTGATTTAGAGTTTTAAATACATGTATCGTTATAGGAGAAAACAGAGTCAAACCTCAAAATGAAAACGGTTACTGCAAACGAACGGTTTAACCTAGAAGAACGAAATATGGTGTGCCAAGTGGGATTGGTGTACTGATCATTCCCTCAAAGTATCATCAAGATTGGGTGAAAAAGTATTTACTGAGATTTCAGGTAACTCGTAGTTTTTTGGAAGCTTGGCAACCCCTTTCCATGAAAGTGATTCTCGCCAGTCTCTGCTTAGGGCTACATCAACAGCAAAGCAACCATAGAGATAGAACTTGAAACTGCTTTATTGGGTCAAGTTTCAAAGAGCTAGCACAAACCGTATTTGATTTAGAGTTCCAAATACATGTATCCCTATAGGAGAAAACAGAGTGAAACCTCAAAATGAAAACGGTTACAGCAAACTAACGGTTTAAACTAGAAGAACGAAATTTGGTGAGCCAAGTGGGAACGGTGTACTGATCATTCCCTGAAAGTATCATCAAGATTGGGTGAAAAAGTGTTTGCTGAGATTATAGGCAACTCGTAGTTTTTTGGAAGCCTGGCAACCCCTTTCCATGAAAGTGATTCTCGCCAGTCTCTGCTTAGGGCTAAAACAACAGCAAACAAACCATAGAGATAGAACTTGAAACTGCTTTATTGGGTCAAGTTTCAAAGAGCTAGCACAAACCGTGTTTGATTAGAGTTCCAAATACATGTATCCATTGGAGGAAAACAAAGTGAAACCTCAAAATGAAAAGGGTTACTGCAACGAACGGTTTAAACTAGAAGAACGAAATTTGGTGAGCCAAGTGGGAACGGTGTACTGATCATTCCCTGAAAGTATCATCAAGATTGGGTGAAAAAGTGTTTGCTGAGATTTTAGGCAACTCGTAGTTTTTTGGATGCTTGGCAACCCCTTTCCATGAAAGTGAATCTCGCCAGTCTCTGCTTAGGGCTAAATCAAGAGCAAACAAACCATATAGATAGAACTGGAACTGCTTTATTGGGTCAAGTTTCAAAGAGCTACCACAAACCGTGTTTGATTTAGAGTTCCAAATATATGTATCCGTATAGGAGAAAACAGAGTGAAACCTCAAAATGAAAACGGTTACTTCAAACGAACGGTTTAACTTACAAGAACGAAATTTGGTGAGCCAAGTGGGATGGTGTACTGATCATTCCCTGAAAGTATCATCAAGATTGGGTGAAAAAGTGTTTGCTGAGATTATAGGCAAATCGTAGTTTTTTGGAAGCCTGGCAACCCCTTTCCATGAAAGTGATTCTCGCCAGTCTCTGCTTAGGGCTAAAACAACAGCAAACAAACCATAGAGATAGAACTTGAAACTGCTTTATTGGGTCAAGTTTCAAAGAGCTAGCACAAACCGTGTTTGATTTAGAGTTCCAAATACATGTATCCATATAGGAGAAAACAAAGTGAAACCTCAAAATGAAAAGGGTTACTGCAAACGAACGGTTTAAACTAGAAGAACGAAATTTGGTGAGCCAAGTGGGAACGGTGTACTGATCATTCCCTGAAAGTATCATCAAGATTGGGTGAAAAAGTGTTTGCTGAGATTTTAGGCAACTCGTAGTTTTTTGGATGCTTGGCAACCCCTTTCCATGAAAGTGAATCTCGCCAGTCTCTGCTTAGGGCTAAATCAAGAGCAAACAAACCATATAGATAGAACTGGAAACTGCTTTATTGGGTCAAGTTTCAAAGAGCTACCACAAACCGTGTTTGATTTAGAGTTCCAAATATATGTATCCGTATAGGAGAAAACAGAGTGAAACCTCAAAATGAAAACGGTTACTTCAAACGAACGGTTTAACTTACAAGAACGAAATTTGGTGAGCCAAGTGGGATGGTGTACTGATCATTCCCTGAAAGTATCATCAAGATTGGGTGAAAAAGTGTTTGCTGAGATTTCAGGAAACTCTTAGTTTTTTGGAAGCTTGGCAACCCCTTTCCATGAAAGTGATTCTCGCCAGTCTCTGCTTAGGGCTACATCAACAGCAAAGCAACCATAGAGATAGAACTTGAAACTGCTTTATTGGGTCAAGTTTCAAAGAGCTAGCACAAACCGTGTTTGATTTAGAGTTCCAAATACATGTATCCGTATAGGAGAAAACAGAGTGAAACCTCAAAATGAAAACGGTTACTGCAAACGAACGGTTTAAACTAGAAGAATGAAATTTGGTGAGCCAAGTGGGAACGGTGTACTGATCATTCCCTGAAAGTATCATCAAGATTGGGTGAAAAAGTGTTTGCTGAGATTTTAGGAAACTCGTAGTTTTTTGGAAGCTTGGCAACCCCTTTCCATGAAAGTGATTCTCGCCAGTCTCTGCTTAGGGCTACATCAACAGCAAACAAACCATAGAGATAGAACTTGAAACTGCTTTATAGGGTCAAGTTTCAAAGAGCTAGCACAAACCGTGTTTGATTTAGAGTTCCAAATACATGTTTCCGTATAGGAGAAAACAGAGTGAAACCTCAAAATGAAAACGGTTACTGCAAACGAACGTTTTAACTTACAAGAACGAAATATGGTGAGCCAAGTGGGATTGGTGTACCGATCATTCCCTGAAAGTATCATCAAGATTGGGTGAAAAAGTGTTTGCTGAGATTTCAGGAAACTCGTAGTTTTTTGGGAGCTTGGCAACCCCTTTCCATGAAAGTGTTTCTCGCCAGTCTCTGCTTAGGGCTACATCAACAGGAAAGCAACCATAGAGATAGAACTTGAAACTGCTTTATTGGGTGTAGTTTCAAAGAGCCAACACAAACCGTGTTTGATTTAGCGTTCCAAATACATGTATCCGTATAGGAGAAAACAGAGTGAAACCTCAAAATGAAAACGGTTACTGCAAATGAACGGTTTAACCTAGAAGAACGAAATTTGGTGAGCCAAGTGGGATTGGTGTACTGATCATTTCCTGAAAGTATCATCAAGATTGGGTGAAAAAGTGTTTCCTGAGATGTCAAATAACTCGTAGTTTTTTGGAAGCTTGGCAACCCCTTTCCATGTAAGTGATTCTCGCCAGTCTCTCCTTAGGGCTACATCAACAGCAAACAAACCATAGAGATAGAACTTGAAACTGCTTTATTGGGTCAAGTTTCAAAGAGCTAGCACAAACCGTGTTTGATTTAGAGTTCCAAATACATGTATCTGTATAGGAGAAAACAGAGTGAAACCTCAAAATGAAAACAGTAACTGAAAATGAACGGTTTAACCTAGAAGAACGAAATTTGGTGAGCCAAGTGGGATTGGTGTACTGATCATTCCCTGAAAGTATCATCAAGATTAGGTGAAAAAGTGGTTGTTGAGACTTCAGGAAACTCGTAGTTTTTTGGAAGCTTTGAAACCCCTTTCCATGAAAGTGATTCTCGCAAGTCTCTGCTTAGGGCTACATCAACAGCAAACAAACCATAGAGATAGAACTTGAAACTGCTTTATTGGGTCAAATGTCAAAGAGCTAGCACAAACCGTGTTTGATTTAGAGTTCCAAATACATGTATCCGTACAGGAGAAAACAGAGTGAAACCTCAAAATGAAAACGGTTACTGCAAACGAACGGTTTAACCTAGAAGAACGAAATTTGGTGAGACAAGTAGGATTGGTGTACTGATCATTCCCTGAAAGTATCATCAAGATTGGGTGAAAAAGTGTTTGCTGAGATTTCAGGCAAATCGTAGTTTTTTGGAAGCTTGGCAACCTCTTTCCATGAAAGTGATACTCGCCAGTCTCTGCTTAGGGCTACATCAACAGCAAACAAACCATAGAGATAGAACTTGAAACTGCTTTATTGGGTCAAGTTTCAAAGAGCTAGCAAAAAGCGTGTTTGATTTAGAGATCCAAATAAGTGTATCCGTATAGGAGAAAACAGAGTAAAACCTCAAAATGAAAATGGTTACTGCAAACGAACGGTTTAACGTAGAAGAACGAAATTTGGTGAGCCAAGTGGGATTGGTGTACAAATCATTCCCTGAAAGTATCATCAAGATTGGGTGAAAAAGTGGTTGCTGAGATTTCAGGCAACTCGTAGTTTTTTGGAAGCTTGGCAACCCCTTTCCATGAAAGTGATTCTCGCCAGTCTCTGCTTAGGGCTACATCAACAGCAAACAAACCATAGAGATAGAACTTGAAACTGCTTTATTGGGTCAAGTTTCAAAGAGCTAGCACAAACCGTGTTTGATTTAGAGTTCCAAATACATGTATCCTTATAGGAGAAAACAGAGTGAAATCTCAAAATGAAAACGGTTACTGCAAACGAACAGTTTAAACTAGAAGAACGAAATTTGGTGAGCCAAGTGGGAACGGTGTACTGATCATTCCCGGAAAGTATCATCAAGATTGGGTGAAAAAGTGTCTGATGAGATTTTAGGCAACTCGTAGTTTTTTGGAAACTTGGCAACCCCTTTCCATGAAACTGATTCTCGCCAGTCTCTGCTTAGGGCTACATCAACAGCAAACAAACCATACAGATAGAACTTGAAACTGCTTTATTGGGTCCACTTTCAATAAGCTAGCACAAACCGTGTTTCATTTAGAGTTCCAAATATATGTATCCGTATAGGAGAAAACAGAGTGAAACCTCAAAATGAAAACGGTTACTTCAAACGAACGGTTTAACTTACAAGAACGAAATTTGGTGAGCCAAGTGGGATCGGCGTACTGATCATTCCCTGAAAGTATCATCAAGATTGGGTGAAAAAGTGTTTGCTGAGATTTCAGGCAACACGTAGTTTTTTGGAAGCTTGGCAACCTCTTTCCATGAAAGTGATTCTCACCAGTCTCTTCTTAGGGCTACATCAACAGCAAAAAAACCATAGAGATAGAGCTTTAATCTGCTTTATTGGGTCAAGTTTCAAAGAGCTAGTACAAACCGTGTTTGATTTAGAGTTCCAAATACATGTATCCGTACAGGAGAAAACAGAGTGAAACCTCAAAATGAAAACTGTTACTGCAAACGAACGGTTTAACCTAGAAGAACGAAATTTGGTGAGCCAAGTAGGATTGGTGTACTGATCATTCCCTGAAAGTATCATCCAGATTGGGTGAAAAAGTGTTTGCTGAGATTTCAGGCAACTCGTAGTTTTTTGGAAGCTTGGCAACCCCTTTCCATGAAAGTGATACTCGCCAGTCTCTGCTTAGGGCTACATCAACAGCAAACAAACCATAGAGATAGAACTTGAAACTGCTTTATTGGGTCAAGTTTCAAGAGCTAGCAAAAAGCGTGTTTGATTTAGAGATCTAAATACGTGTATCCGTATAGGAGAAAACAGAGTGAAACCTCAAAATGAAAATGGTTACTGCAAACGAAGGGTTTAACGTAGAAGAACGAAATTTGGTGAGCCAAGTGGGATTGGTGTACAAATCATTCCCTGAAAGTATCATCAAGATTGGGTGAAAAAGTGTCTGCTGAGATTTTAGGCAACTCGTAGTTTTTTGGAAGCTTGGCAACCCCTTCCATGAAAGTGATTCTCGCCAGTCTCTGCTTAGGGCTACATCAACAGCAAAGCAACCATAGAGATAGAACTAGAAACTGCTTTATTGGGTCAAGTTTCAAAGAGCTAGCACAAACCGTGTTTGATTTAGAGTTCCAAATACATGTATCCGTATAGGAGAAAACAGAGTGAAACCTCAAAATGAAAACGGTTACTGCCAACGAACGGTTTCACCTAGAAGAACGAAATTTGGTGAGCCAAGTGGAATCGGGGTACTGATCATTCCCTGAAAGTATCATCAAGATTGGGTGAAAAAGTGTTTGCTGAGATTTCAGGCAACTCGTAGTTTTTTGGAAGCTTGGCAACCCCTTTCCATGAAAGTGATACTCGCCAGTCTCTGCTTAGGGCTACATCAACAGCAAACAAACCATAGAGATAGAACTTGAAACTGCTTTATTGGGTCAAGTTTCAAAGAGCTAGCAAAAAGCGTGTTTGATTTAGAAATCCAAATACGTGTATCCGTATAGGAGAAAACAGAGTGAAACCTCAAAATGAAAATGGTTACTGCAAACGAACGGTTTAACGTAGAAGAACGAAATTTGGTGAGCCAAGTGGGATTGGTGTACAAATCATTCCCTGAAAGTATCATCAAGATTGGGTGAAAAAGTGTCTGCTGAGATTTTAGGCAACTCGTAGTTTTTTGGAAACTTGGCAACCCCTTTCCATGAAAGTGATTCTCGCCAGTCTCTGCTTAGGGCTACATCAAGAGCAAACAAACCATACAGATAGAATTGAAACTGCTTTATTGGGTCGAGTTTCAATAAGCTAGCACAAACCGTGTTTGATTTAGAGTTCCAAATACATGTATCCGTATAGGAGAAAACAGAGTGAAACCTCAAAATGAAAACGGTTACTGCAAACGAACGGTTTAACGTAGAAGAACGAATTTTGGTGAGCCAAGTGGGATTGGGGTACTGATCATTCCGTGAAAGTATCATCAAGATTGGGTGAAAAAGTGTTTGCTGAGATTACAAGAAACTCGTAATTTTTTGGACGATTGGCAACCCCTTTCCATGTAAGTGATTCTCGCCAGTCTCTGCTTAGGGCTACATCAACAGCAAACAAACCATAGAGATAGAACTTGAAACTGCTTTATTGGGTCAAGATTTAAAGAGCTAGCAAAAACCGTGTTTGATTTAGAGTTCCAAATACATGTATCCGTGTAGGAGAAAACAGATTGAAACCTGAAAATGAAAACGGTTACTGCAAACGAACGGTTTAACATAGAAGAACGAAATTTGGTGAGCCAAGTGGGATTAGTGTACTGATCATTCCCTGAAAGTATCATCAAGATTGGGTGAAAAAGTGTTTGCTGAGATTTCAGGAAACTCGTAGTTTTTTGGAAGCTTCGCAACCCTTCCATGAAAGTGATTCTCGCCAGTCTCTGCTTAGGGCTACATCAACAGCAAAGCAACCATAGAGATAGAATTTGAAACTGCTTTGTTGGGTCAAGTTTCAAAGAGCTAGCACAAACCGGGTTTGATTTAGAGTTCCAAATACATGTATCCGTATAGGAGAAAACAGAGTGAAACCTCAAAATGAAAACGGTTACTGAAAACGAACGGTTTAACCCAGAAGAACGGAATTTGGTGAGCCAAGTGGGATCGGGGTACTGATCATTCCCTGAAAGTATCATCAAGATTGGGTGAAAAACTGTTTGCTGAGATTTCATGTAACTCGTAGTTTTTTGGAAGCTTGGCAACCCCTTTCCATGAAAGTGATTCTCGCCAGTCTCTGCTTAGGGCTACATCAACAGCAAAGCAACCATAGAGATAGAACGTGAAACTGCTTTATTGGATCAAGTTTCAAAGAGCTAGCACAAACCGTGTTTGATTTAGAGTTCCAAATACATGTATCCGTATAGGAGAAAACAGAGTGAAACCTCAAAATGAAAACGGTTACTGCAAACGAACGGTTTAAACTAGAAGAATGAAATTTGGTGAGCAAAGTGGGAACGGTGTACTGATCATTCCCTGAAAGTATCATCAAGATTGGTTGAAAAAGTGTTTGCTGAGATTTTAGGCAACTCGTAGTTTTTTGGAAGCTTGGCAACCCCTTTCCATGAAAGTGATTCTCGCCAGTCTCTGCTTAGGGCTACATCAACAGCAAACAAACCATAGAGATAGAACTTGAAACTGCTTTATTGGGTCAAGTTTCAAGAGCTAGCACAAACCGTGTTTGATTTAGAGTTCCAAATACATGTATCCGTATAGGAGAAAACAGAGTGAAACCTCAAAATGAAAACGGTTACTGAAAACGAACGGTTTAACCCAGAAGAACGAAATTTGGTGAGCCAAGTGGGATCGGGGTACTGATCATTCCCTGAAAGTATCATCAAGATTGGGTGAAAAACTGTTTGCTGAGATTTCATGTAACTCGTAGTTTTTTGGAAGCTTGGCAACCCCTTTCCATGAAAGTGATTCTCGCCAGTCTCTGCTTAGGGCTACATCAACAGCAAAGCAACCATAGAGATAGAACGTGAAACTGCTTTATTGGATCAAGTTTCAAAGAGCTAGCACAAACCGTGTTTGATTTAGAGTTCCAAATACATGTATCCGTATAGGAGAAAACAGAGTGAAACCTCAAAATGAAAACGGTTACTGCAAACGAACGGTTTAAACTAGAAGAATGAAATTTGGTGAGCAAAGTGGGAACGGTGTACTGATCATTCCCTGAAAGTATCATCAAGATTGGGTGAAAAAGTGTTTGCTGAGATTTTAGGCAACTCGTAGTTTTTTGGAAGCTTGGCAACCCCTTTCCATGAAAGTGATTCTCGCCAGTCTCTGCTTAGGGCTACATCAACAGCAAACAAACATAGAGATAGAACTTGAAACTGCTTTATTGGGTCAAGTTTCAAAGAGCTAGCACAAACCGTGTTTGATTTAGAGTTCCAAATACATGTATCCGTATAGGAGAAAACAGAGTGAAACCTCAAAATGAAAACGGTTACTGCAAACGAACGGTTTAAACTAGAAGAACGAAATTCGGTGAGCCAAGTGGGAACGGTGTACTGATCATTCCCTGAAAGTATCATCAAGATTGGGTGAAAAAGTGTTTGCTGAGATTTCAGGAAACTCGTAGTTTTTTGGGAGCTTGGTAACCCCTTTCAATGAAAGTGATTCTCGCCAGTCTCTGCTTATGGCTACATAAACAGGAAAGCAACCATAGAGATAGAACTTGAAACTGCTTTATTGGGTCAAGTTTCAAAGAGCCAACACAAACCGTGTTTGATTTAGAGTTCCAAATACATGTATTTGTATAGGAGAAAACAGAGTGAAACCTCAAAATGAAAACGGTTACTGCAAATGAACGGTTTAACCTAGAAGAACGAAATTTGGTGAGTCATGTGGGATTGGTGTACTGGTCATTCCCTGAAAGTATCATCAAATTGGGTGAAAAGTGTTGCTGAGATTTCAGGCAACTCGTAGTTTTTTGGAAGCTTGGCAACCCCTTTCCATGAAAGTGATTCTCGCCAGTCTGTGCTTAGGGCTACATCAACAGCAAACAAACCATAGATTTATAACTTGAACCTGCTTTATTGGTTCAAGTATCATAGAGCTAGCACAAACCGTGTTTGATTTAGAGTTCCAAATACATGTATCCGTATAGGAGAAAACAGAGTGAAACCTCAAAATGAAAACGGTTACTGCAAACGAACGGTTTAACCTAGAAGAACGAAATTTAGTGAGCCAAGTGGGATTGGTGTACTGATCATTCCCTGAAAGTATCATCAAGATTGGGAGAAAAAGTGTTTGCTGAGATGTCAAACAACTCGTAGTTATTTGGAAGCTTGGCAACCCCTTTCCATGAAAGTGATTCTCGCCAGTCTCTGCTTAGGGCTACATCAACAGCAAACAAACCATACAGATAGAACTTGAAACTGCTTTATTGGGTCCAGTTTCAATAAGCTAGCACAAACCGTGTTTGATTTAGAGTTCCAAATACATGTATCCGTATAGGAGAAAATAGAGTGAAACCTCAAAATGAAAACGGTTACTGCAAAACGAACGGTTTAAACTAGAAGAACGAAATTTGGTGAACCAAGTGGGATTGGTGTACTGATCATTCCCTGAAAGTATCATCAAGATTGAGTGAAAAAGTGGTTGCTGAGATTTCAGGCAACTCGTAGTTTTTTGGAAGCTTGGCAACCCCTTTCCATGAAAGTGATTCTCGCCAGTCTCTTCTTAGGGCTACATCAACAGCAAAGAAACCATAGAGATAGAACTTGAAATTGCTTTATTGGGTCAAGTTTCAAAGAGCTAGCACAAACCGTGTTTGATTTAGAGTTCCAAATACATGTATCCCTATAGGAGAAAACAGAGTGAAACCTCAAAATGAAAACGGTTACTGCAAACGAACGGTTTAAACTAGAAGAACGAAATTTGGTGAGCCAAGTGGGAACGGTGTACTGATCATTCCCTGAAAGTATCATCAAGATTGGGTGAAAAAGTGTTGCTGAGATTATAGGCAACTCGTAGTTTTTTTGAAGCTTGGCAACCCCTTTCCATGAAAGTGATTCTCGCCAGTCCTCTGCTTAGGGCTACATCAACAGCAAGCAAACCATAGAGATAGAACGTGAAACTGCTTTATTGGGTCAAGTTTCCAAGAGCTAGCCCAAACCGTGTTTTATTTAGAGTTCCAAATACATGTATCCATGTAGGAGAAAACAGATTGAAACCTCAAAATGAAAACGGTTACTGCAAACGAACGGTTTAACATAGAAGAACGAAATTTGGTGAGCCAAGTTGGATTAGTGTACTGATCATTCCCTGAAAGTATCATCAAGATTGGGTGAAAAAGTGTTTGCTGAGATTTCAAGCAACTCGTAATTTTTTGGAAGCTTGGCAACCCCTTTTCATGTAAGTGATTCTCGCCAGTCTCTGCTTAGGGCTATATCAACAGCAAACAAATCATAGAGATAGAACTTGAAACTGCTTTATTGGGTCAAGTTTCAAAGAGCTAGCACAAACCGTGTTTGATTTAGAGTTTTAAATACATGTATCGTTATAGGAGAAAACAGAGTCAAACCTCAAAATGAAAACGGTTACTGCAAACGAACGGTTTAACCTAGAAGAACGAAATATGGTGTGCCAAGTGGGATTGGTGTACTGATCATTCCCTCAAAGTATCATCAAGATTGGGTGAAAAAGTGTTTACTGAGATTTCAGGTAACTCGTAGTTTTTTGGAAGCTTGGCAACCCCTTTCCATGAAAGTGATTCTCGCCAGTCTCTGCTTAGGGCTACATCAACAGCAAAGCAACCATAGAGATAGAACTTGAAACTGCTTTATTGGGTCAAGTTTCAAAGAGCTAGCACAAACCGTATTTGATTTAGAGTTCCAAATACATGTATCCCTATAGGAGAAAACAGAGTGAAACCTCAAAATGAAAACGGTTACTGCAAACGAACGGTTTAAACTAGAAGAACGAAATTTGGTGAGCCAAGTGGGAACGGTGTACTGATCATTCCCTGAAAGTATCATCAAGATTGGGTGAAAAAGTGTTTGCTGAGATTATAGGCAACTCGTAGTTTTTTGGAAGCCTGGCAACCCCTTTCCATGAAAGTGATTCTCGCCAGTCTCTGCTTAGGGCTAAAACAACAGCAAACAAACCATAGAGATAGAACTTGAAACTGCTTTATTGGGTCAAGTTTCAAAGAGCTAGCACAAACCGTGTTTGATTTAGAGTTCCAAATACATGTATCCATATAGGAGAAAACAAAGTGAAACCTCAAAATGAAAAGGGTTACTGCAAACGAACGGTTTAAACTAGAAGAACGAAATTTGGTGAGCCAAGTGGGAACGGTGTACTGATCATTCCCTGAAAGTATCATCAAGATTGGGTGAAAAAGTGTTTGCTGAGATTTTAGGCAACTCGTAGTTTTTTGGATGCTTGGCAACCCCTTTCCATGAAAGTGAATCTCGCCAGTCTCTGCTTAGGGCTAAATCAAGAGCAAACAAACCATATAAATAGAACTGGAAACTGCTTTATTGGGTCAAGTTTCAAAGAGCTACCACAAACCGTGTTTGATTTAGAGTTCCAAATATATGTATCCGTATAGGAGAAAACAGAGTGAAACCTCAAAATGAAAACGGTTACTGAAAACGAACGGTTTAACCCAGAAGAACGAAATTTGGTGAGCCAAGTGGGATCGGGGTACTGATCATTCCCTGAAAGTATCATCAAGATTGGGTGAAAAACTGTTTGCTGAGATTTCAGGTAACTCGTAGTTTTTTGGAAGCTTGGCAACCCCTTTCCATGAAAGTGATTCTCGCCAGTCTCTGCTTAGGGCTACATCAACAGGAAAGCAACCATAGAGATAGAACGTGAACCTGCTTTATTGGGTCAAGTTTCAAAGAGCTAGCACAAACCGTGTTTGATTTAGAGTTCCAAATACATGTATCCGTATAGGAGAAAACAGAGTGAAACCTCAAAATGAAAACGGTTACTGCAAACGAACGGTTTAAACTAGAAGAATGAAATTTGGTGAGCCAAGTGGGAACGGTGTACTGATCATTCCCTGAAAGTATCATCAAGATTGGGTGAAAAAGTGTTTGCTGAGATTTTAGGAAACTCGTAGTTTTTTGGAAGCTTGGCAACCCCTTTCCATGAAAGTGATTCTCGCCAGTCTCTGCTTAGGGCTACATCAACAGCAAACAAACCATAGAGATAGAACTTGAAACTGCTTTATAGGGTCAAGTTTCAAAGAGCTAGCACAAACCGTGTTTGATTTAGAGTTCCAAATACATGTTTCCGTATAGGAGAAAACAGAGTGAAACCTCAAAATGAAAACGGTTACTGCAAACGAACGTTTTAACTTACAAGAACGAAATATGGTGAGCCAAGTGGGATTGGTGTACCGATCATTCCCTGAAAGTATCATCAAGATTGGGTGAAAAAGTGTTTGCTGAGATTTCAGGAAACTCGTAGTTTTTTGGGAGCTTGGCAACCCCTTTCCATGAAAGTGTTTCTCGCCAGTCTCTGCTTAGGGCTACATCAACAGGAAAGCAACCATAGAGATAGAACTTGAAACTGCTTTATTGGGTGTAGTTTCAAAGAGCCAACACAAACCGTGTTTGATTTAGCGTTCCAAATACATGTATCCGTATAGGAGAAAACAGAGTGAAACCTCAAAATGAAAACGGTTACTGCAAATGAACGGTTTAACCTAGAAGAACGAAATTTGGTGAGCCAAGTGGGATTGGTGTACTGATCATTTCCTGAAAGTATCATCAAGATTGGGTGAAAAAGTGTTTCCTGAGATGTCAAATAAACGGTAGTTTTTTGGAAGCTTGGCAACACCCTTTCCATGTAAGTGATTCTCGCCAGTCTCTCCTTAGGGCTACATCAACAGCAAACAAACCATAGAGATAGAACTTGAAACTGCTTTATTGGGTCAAGTTTCAAAGAGCTAGCACAAACCGTGTTTGATTTAGAGTTCCAAATACATGTATCTGTATAGGAGAAAACAGAGTGAAACCTCAAAATGAAAACAGTAACTGAAAATGAACGGTTTAACCTAGAAGAACGAAATTTGGTGAGCCAAGTGGGATTGGTGTACTGATCATTCCCTGAAAGTATCATCAAGATTAGGTGAAAAAGTGGTTGTTGAGACTTCAGGAAACTCGTAGTTTTTTGGAAGCTTTGAAACCCCTTTCCATGAAAGTGATTCTCGCAAGTCTCTGCTTAGGGCTACATCAACAGCAAACAAACCATAGAGATAGAACTTGAAACTGCTTTATTGGGTCAAATGTCAAAGAGCTAGCACAAACCGTGTTTGATTTAGAGTTCCAAATACATGTATCCGTACAGGAGAAAACAGAGTGAAACCTCAAAATGAAAACGGTTACTGCAAACGAACGGTTTAACCTAGAAGAACGAAATTTGGTGAGACAAGTAGGATTGGTGTACTGATCATTCCCTGAAAGTATCATCAAGATTGGGTGAAAAAGTGTTTGCTGAGATTTCAGGCAAATCGTAGTTTTTTGGAAGCTTGGCAACCTCTTTCCATGAAAGTGATACTCGCCAGTCTCTGCTTAGGGCTACATCAACAGCAAACAAACCATAGAGATAGAACTTGAAACTGCTTTATTGGGTCAAGTTTCAAAGAGCTAGCAAAAAGCGTGTTTGATTTAGAGATCCAAATAAGTGTATCCGTATAGGAGAAAACAGAGTAAAACCTCAAAATGAAAATGGTTACTGCAAACGAACGGTTTAACGTAGAAGAACGAAATTTGGTGAGCCAAGTGGGATTGGTGTACAAATCATTCCCTGAAAGTATCATCAAGATTGGGTGAAAAAGTGGTTGCTGAGATTTCAGGCAACTCGTAGTTTTTTGGAAGCTTGGCAACCCCTTTCCATGAAAGTGATTCTCGCCAGTCTCTGCTTAGGGCTACATCAACAGCAAACAAACCATAGAGATAGAACTTGAAACTGCTTTATTGGGTCAAGTTTCAAAGAGCTAGCACAAACCGTGTTTGATTTAGAGTTCCAAATACATGTATCCTTATAGGAGAAAACAGAGTGAAATCTCAAAATGAAAACGGTTACTGCAAACGAACAGTTTAAACTAGAAGAACGAAATTTGGTGAGCCAAGTGGGAACGGTGTACTGATCATTCCCGGAAAGTATCATCAAGATTGGGTGAAAAAGTGTCTGATGAGATTTTAGGCAACTCGTAGTTTTTTGGAAACTTGGCAACCCCTTTCCATGCAACTGATTCTCGCCAGTCTCTGCTTAGGGCTACATCAACAGCAAACAAACCATACAGATAGAACTTGAAACTGCTTTATTGGGTCCACTTTCAATAAGCTAGCACAAACCGTGTTTCATTTAGAGTTCCAAATATATGTATCCGTATAGGAGAAAACAGAGTGAAACCTCAAAATGAAAACGGTTACTTCAAACGAACGGTTTAACTTACAAGAACGAAATTTGGTGAGCCAAGTGGGATCGGCGTACTGATCATTCCCTGAAAGTATCATCAAGATTGGGTGAAAAAGTGTTTGCTGAGATTTCAGGCAACACGTAGTTTTTTGGAAGCTTGGCAACCTCTTTCCATGAAAGTGATTCTCACCAGTCTCTTCTTAGGGCTACATCAACAGCAAAAAAACCATAGAGATAGAGCTTTAATCTGCTTTATTGGGTCAAGTTTCAAAGAGCTAGTACAAACCGTGTTTGATTTAGAGTTCCAAATACATGTATCCGTACAGGAGAAAACAGAGTGAAACCTCAAAATGAAAACTGTTACTGCAAACGAACGGTTTAACCTAGAAGAACGAAATTTGGTGAGCCAAGTAGGATTGGTGTACTGATCATTCCCTGAAAGTATCATCCAGATTGGGTGAAAAAGTGTTTGCTGAGATTTCAGGCAACTCGTAGTTTTTTGGAAGCTTGGCAACCCCTTTCCATGAAAGTGATACTCGCCAGTCTCTGCTTAGGGCTACATCAACAGCAAACAAACCATAGAGATAGAACTTGAAACTGCTTTATTGGGTCAAGTTTCAAGAGCTAGCAAAAAGCGTGTTTGATTTAGAGATCTAAATACGTGTATCCGTATAGGAGAAAACAGAGTGAAACCTCAAAATGAAAATGGTTACTGCAAACGAAGGGTTTAACGTAGAAGAACGAAATTTGGTGAGCCAAGTGGGATTGGTGTACAAATCATTCCCTGAAAGTATCATCAAGATTGGGTGAAAAAGTGTCTGCTGAGATTTTAGGCAACTCGTAGTT
>NW_027523282.1:0-52841 GCF_052094955.1 Ictidomys tridecemlineatus
GGCAACTCGTAGTTTTTTGGAAGCTTGGCAACCCCTTTCCATCTAAGTTATTTTCGCCAGTCTCTGCTTAGGGGTACATCAACAGCAAACAAACCATAGAGATAGAACTTGAAACTGCTTTATTGTGTCAAGTTTCAAAGAGCTAGCACAAACCGTGTTTGATTTAGAGTTCCAAATACATGTATCCCTATAGGAGAAAACAGAGTGAAACCTAAAAATGAAAACGGTTACTGCAAACGAACGGTTTAACCTAGAAGAACGAAATTTGGTGAGCCAAGTGGTTTTGGTGTACTGATCATTACCTGAAAGAATCATCAAGATTGGGTGAACAAATGTTTGCTGAGATTTCAGGCAACTCGTAGTTTTTTGGAAGCTTGGCAACCCCTTTCCATCAAAGTGATTTTCGCCAGTCTCTGCTTAGGGCTACATCAACAGCAAACAAACCATAGAGATAGAACTTGAAACTGCTTTATTGTGTCAAGTTTCAAAGAGCTAGCACAAACCGTGTTTGATTTAGAGGTCCAAATACATGTATCCCTATAGGAGAAAACAGAGTGAAAACTAAAAATGAAAACGGTTACTGTAAACGAACGGTTTAACCTAGAAGAACGAAATTTGGTGAGCCAAGTGGTTTTGGTGTACTGATCATTACCTGAAAGAATCATCAAGATATGGTGAAAAAATATTTGCTGAGATTTCAGGCAACTCGTAGTTTTTTGGAAGCTTGGCAACCCCTTTCCATCAAAGTGATTTTCGCCAGTCTCTGCTTAGGGCTACATCAACAGCAAACAAACCATAGAGATAGAACTTGAAAGTGCTTTATTGTATCAAGTTTCAAAGAGCTAGCACAAACCGTGTTTGATTTAGAGGTCCAAATACATGTATCCCTATAGGAGAAAACAGAGTGAAACCTAAAAATGAAAATGGTTACTGCAAACGAACAGTTTAACTTAGAAGAACGAAATTTGGTGAGCAAAGTGGTTTTGGTGCACTGATCATTACCTGAAAGAATCATCAAAATTGGGTGAAAAAATGTTTGCTGAGATTTCAGGCAACTCGTAGTTTTTTGGAAGCTTGGCAACCCCTTTCCATCAAAGTGATTTTCGCCAGTCTCTGCTTAGGGCTAAATCAACAGCAAACAAACCATAGAGATAGTCCTTAAAACTGCTTTATTGTGTCAAGTTTCAAAGAGCTAGCACAAACCGTGTTTTATTTAGAGTTCCAAGTACATGTATCCCTATAGGAGAAAACAGAGTGAAACCTAAAAATGAAAACGGTTACTGCAAACGAACGGTTTAACCTAGAAGTACGAAATTTGGTGAGCCACGTGGTTTTGGTGTACTGATCATTACCTGAAAGAATCATCAAGATATGGTGAAAAAATGTTTGCTGAGATTTCAGGCAACTCGTAGTTTTTTGGAAGCTTGGCAACCCCTTTCCATCAAAGTGATTTTCGCCAGTCTCTGCTTAGGGCTACATCAACAGCAAACAAACCATAGAGATAGTACTTGAATCTGCTTTATTATGTCAAGTTTCAAAGAGCTAGCACAAACCGTGTTTGATTTAGAGTTCCAAATACATGTATCCCTATAGGAGAAAACAGAGTGAAACCTAAAAATAAAAACGGTTACTGCAAACGAACGGTTTAACCTAGAAGAACGAAATTTGGTGAGCCAAGTGGTTTTGGTGTACTGACCATTACCTGAAAGAATCATCAAGATATGGTGAAAAAATGTTTGCTGAGATTTCAGGCAACTCGTATTTTTTTGGAAGCTTGGCAACCCCTTTCCATCAAAGTGATTTTCGCCAGTCTCTGCTTAGGGCTACATCAACAGCAAACAAACCATAGAGATAGAACTTGAAACTGCTTTATTGTGTCAAGTTTCAAAGAGCTAGCACAAACCGTGTTTGATTTAGAGGTCCAAATACATGTATCCCTATAGGAGAAAACAGAGTGAAACCTAAAAATGAAAACGGTTACTGTAAACGAACGGTTTAACCTAGAAGAACGAAATTTGGTGAGCCAAGTGGTTTTGGTGTACTGGTCATTACCTGAAAGAATCATCAAGATTGGGTGAACAAATGTTTGCTGAGATTTCAGGCAACTCGTAGTTTTTTGGAAGCTTGGCAACCCCTTTCCATCTAAGTTATTTTCGCCAGTCTCTGCTTAGGGGTACATCAACAGCAAACAAACCATAGAGATAGAACTTGAAACTGCTTTATTGTGTCAAGTTTCAAAGAGCTAGCACAAACCGTGTTTGATTTAGAGTTCCAAATACATGTATCCCTATAGGAGAAAACAGAGTGAAACCTAAAAATGAAAACGGTTACTGCAAACGAACGGTTTAACCTAGAAGAACGAAATTTGGTGAGCCAAGTGGTTTTGGTGTACTGATCATTACCTGAAAGAATCATCAAGATTGGGTGAACAAATGTTTGCTGAGATTTCAGGCAACTCGTAGTTTTATGGAAGCTTGGCAACCCCTTTCCATCAAAGTGATTTTCGCCAGTCTCTGCTTAGGGCTACATCAACAGCAAACAAACCATAGAGATAGTACTTGAAACTGCTTTATTGTGTCAAGTTTCAAAGAGCTAGCACAAACCATGTTTGATTTACAGTTCCAAATACATGTATCCCTATAGGAGAAAACAGAGTGAAATCTAAAAATGAAAACGGTTACTGCAAACGAACGGTTTAACCTAAAAGTACGAAATTTGGTGAGCCAAGTGGTTTTGGTGTACTGATCATTACCTGAAAGAATCATCAAGATTGGGTGAACAAATGTTTGCTGAGATTTCAGGCAACTCGTAATTTTTTTGGAAGCTTGGCAACCCCTTTCCATCAAAGTGATTTTCGCCATTCTCTGCTTAGGGCTACATCAACAGCAAACAAACCATAGAGATAGAACTTGAAACTGCTTTATTGTGTCAAGTTTCAAAGAGCTAGCACAAACCGTGTTTGATTTAGAGTTCCAAATACATGTATCCCTATAGGAGAAAACAGAGTGAAACCTAAAAATGAAAACGGTTACTGCAAACGAACGGTTTAACCTAGAAGAACGAAATTCGGTGAGCCAAGTGGTTTTGGTGTACTGATCATTACCTGAAAGAATCATCAAGATTGGGTGAACAAATGTTTGCTGAGATTTCAGGCAACTCGTAGTTTTTTGGAAGCTTGGCAACCCTTTTCCATCTAAGTTATTTTCGCCAGTCTTTGCTTAGGGGTACATCAACAGCAAACAAACCATAGAGATAGAACTTGAAACTGCTTTATTGTGTCAAGTTTCAAAGAGCTAGCACAAACCGTGTTTGATTTAGAGTTCCAAATACATGTATCCCTATAGGAGAAAACAGAGTGAAACCTAAAAATGAAAACGGTTACTGCAAACGAAAGGTTTAAACTAGAAGAACGAAATTTGGTGAGCCAAGTGGTTTTGGTGTACTGATCATTACCTGAAAGAATCATCAAGATTGGGTGAACAAATGTTTGCTGAGATTTCAGGCAACTCGTAGTTTTTTGGAAGCTTGGCAACCACTTTCCATCAAAGTGATTTTCGCCAGTCTCTGCTTAGGGCTACATCAACAGCAAACAAACCATAGAGATAGTACTTGAAACTGCTTTATTGTGTCAAGTTTCAAAGAGCTAGCACAAACCGTGTTTGATTTAGAGTTCCAAATACATGTATCCCTATAGGAGAAAACAGAGTGAAACCTAAAAATGAAAACGGTTACTGCAAACGAACGGTTTAACCTAGAAGAACGAAATTTGGTGAGCCAAGTGGTTTTGGTGTACTGATCATTACCTGAAAGAATCATCAAGATTGGGTGAACAAATGTTTGCTGAGATTTCAGGCAACTCGTAGTTTTTTGGAAGCTTGGCAACCCCTTTCCATCAAAGTGATTTTCGCCAGTCTCTGCTTAGGGCTACATCAACAGCAAACAAACCATAGAGATAGAACTTGAAACTGCTTTATTGTGTCAAGTTTCAAAGAGCTAGCACAAACCGTGTTTGATTTAGAGGTCCAAATACATGTATCCCTATAGGAGAAAACAGAGTGAAACCTAAAAATGAAAACGGTTACTGCAAACGAACGATTGAACCTAGAAGAACGAAATTGGGTGAGCCAAGTGGTTTTGGTGTACTGATCATTACCTGAAAGAATCATCAAGATTGGGTGAAAAAATGTTTGCTGAGATTTCAGGCAACTCGTAGTTTTTTGGAAGCTTGGCAACCCCTTTCCATCAAAGTGATTTTCGCCAGTCTCTGCTTAGGGCTACATCAACAGCAAACAAACCATAGAGATAGAACTTGAAACTGCTTTATTGTGTCAAGTTTCAAAGAGCTAGCACAAACCGTGTTTGATTTAGAGGTCCAAATACATGTATCCCTATAGGAGAAAACAGAGTGAAAACTAAAAATGAAAACGGTTACTGTAAACGAACGGTTTAACCTAGAAGAACGAAATTTGGTGAGCCAAGTGGTTTTGGTGTACTGATCATTACCTGAAAGAATCATCAAGATATGGTGAAAAAATATTTGCTGAGATTTCAGGCAACTCGTAGTTTTTTGGAAGCTTGGCAACCCCTTTCCATCAAAGTGATTTTCGCCAGTCTCTGCTTAGGGCTACATCAACAGCAAACAAACCATAGAGATAGAACTTGAAAGTGCTTTATTGTATCAAGTTTCAAAGAGCTAGCACAAACCGTGTTTGATTTAGAGGTCCAAATACATGTATCCCTATAGGAGAAAACAGAGTGAAACCTAAAAATGAAAATGGTTACTGCAAACGAACAGTTTAACTTAGAAGAACGAAATTTGGTGAGCAAAGTGGTTTTGGTGCACTGATCATTACCTGAAAGAATCATCAAAATTGGGTGAAAAAATGTTTGCTGAGATTTCAGGCAACTCGTAGTTTTTTGGAAGCTTGGCAACCCCTTTCCATCAAAGTGATTTTCGCCAGTCTCTGCTTAGGGCTAAATCAACAGCAAACAAACCATAGAGATAGTCCTTAAAACTGCTTTATTGTGTCAAGTTTCAAAGAGCTAGCACAAACCGTGTTTTATTTAGAGTTCCAAGTACATGTATCCCTATAGGAGAAAACAGAGTGAAACCTAAAAATGAAAACGGTTACTGCAAACGAACGGTTTAACCTAGAAGTACGAAATTTGGTGAGCCACGTGGTTTTGGTGTACTGATCATTACCTGAAAGAATCATCAAGATATGGTGAAAAAATGTTTGCTGAGATTTCAGGCAACTCGTAGTTTTTTGGAAGCTTGGCAACCCCTTTCCATCAAAGTGATTTTCGCCAGTCTCTGCTTAGGGCTACATCAACAGCAAACAAACCATAGAGATAGTACTTGAATCTGCTTTATTATGTCAAGTTTCAAAGAGCTAGCACAAACCGTGTTTGATTTAGAGTTCCAAATACATGTATCCCTATAGGAGAAAACAGAGTGAAACCTAAAAATAAAAACGGTTACTGCAAACGAACGGTTTAACCTAGAAGAACGAAATTTGGTGAGCCAAGTGGTTTTGGTGTACTGACCATTACCTGAAAGAATCATCAAGATATGGTGAAAAAATGTTTGCTGAGATTTCAGGCAACTCGTATTTTTTTGGAAGCTTGGCAACCCCTTTCCATCAAAGTGATTTTCGCCAGTCTCTGCTTAGGGCTACATCAACAGCAAACAAACCATAGAGATAGAACTTGAAACTGCTTTATTGTGTCAAGTTTCAAAGAGCTAGCACAAACCGTGTTTGATTTAGAGGTCCAAATACATGTATCCCTATAGGAGAAAACAGAGTGAAACCTAAAAATGAAAACGGTTACTGTAAACGAACGGTTTAACCTAGAAGAACGAAATTTGGTGAGCCAAGTGGTTTTGGTGTACTGATCATTACCTGAAAGAATCATCAAGATTGGGTGAAAAAATATTTGCTGAGATTTCAGGCAACTCGTAGTTTTTTGGAAGCTTGGCAACCCCTTTCCATCAAAGTGATTTTCGCCAGTCTCTGCTTAGGGCTACATCAACAGCAAACAAACCATAGAGATAGAACTTGAAAGTGCTTTATTGTGTCAAGTTTCAAAGAGCTAGCACAAACCGTGTTTGATTTAGAGGTCCAAATACATGTATCCCTATAGGAGAAAACAGAGTGAAACCTAAAAATGAAAACGGTTACTGCAAACGAGCAGTTTAACTTAGAAGAACGAAATTTGGTGAGCAAAGTGGTTTTGGTGTACTGATCATTACCTGAAAGAATCATCAAAATTGGGTGAAAAAATGTTTGCTGAGATTTCAGGCAACTCGTAGTTTTTTGGAAGCTTGGCAACCCCTTTCCATCAAAGTGATTTTCGCCAGTCTCTGCTTAGGGCTAAATCAACAGCAAACAAACCATAGAGATAGTACTTAAAACTGCTTTATTGTGTCAAGTTTCAAAGAGCTAGCAAAAACCGTGTTTGATTTAGAGTTCCAAATACATGTATCCCTATAGGAGAAAACAGAGTGAAACCTAAAAATGAAAACGGTTACTGCAAACGAACGGTTTAACCTAGAAGAACGAAATTTGGTGAGCCAAGTGGTTTTGATGTAGTGATCATTACCTGAAAGAATCATCAAGATTGGGTGAAAAAATATTTGCTGAGATTTCCGTCAACTCGTAGTTTTTTGGAAGCTTGGCAACCCCTTTCCATCAAAGTGATTTTCGCCAGTCTCTGCTTAGGGCTACATCAACAGCAAACAAACCATAGAGATAGAACTTGAAACTGCTTTATTGTGTCAAGTTTCAAAGAGCTAGCACAAACCGTGTTTGATTTAGAGTTCCAAATACATGTATCCCTATAGGAGAAAACAGAGTGAAACCTAAAAATGAAAACGGTTCCTGAAACGAACGGTTTAACCTAGAAGAACGAAATTTGGTGAGCCAAGTGGTTTTGGTGTACTCATCATTACCTGAAAGAATCATCAAGATATGGTGAAAAAATGTTTGCTGAGATTTCAGGCAACTCGTAGTTTTTTGGAAGCTTGGCAACCCCTTTCCATCAAAGTGATTTTCACCAGTCTCTGCTTAGGGCTACATCAACAGCAAACAAACCATAGAGATAGAACGTGAAACTGCTTTATTGTGTCAAGTTTCAAACAGCTAGCACAAACCGTGTTTGATTTAGAGGTCCAAATACATGTATCCCTATAGGAGAAAACAGAGTGAAACCTAAAAATGAAAATGGTTACTGCAAACGAACGGTTTAACCTAGAAGAACGAAATTTCGTGAGCCAAGTGGTTTTGGTGTACTGATCATTACCTGAAAGAATCATCAAGATTGGTTGAAAAAATGTTTGCTGAGATTTCAGGCAACTCGTAGTTTTTTGGAAGCTTGGCAACCCCTTTCCATCAAAGTGATTTTCGCCAGTCTCTGCTTAGGGCTACATCAACAGCAAACAAACCGTAGAGATAGAACTTGAAACTGCTTTATTGTGTCAAGTTTCAAAGAGCTAGCACAAACCGTGTTTGATTTAGAGGTCCAAATACATGTATCCCTATAGGAGAAAACAGAGTGAAACCTAAAAATGAAAACGGTTACTGCAAAGGAACGGTTTAACCTAGAAGAACGAAATTTGGTGAGCCAAGTGGATTTGGTGTACTGATCATTACCTGAAAGAATCATCAAGATTGGGTGAAAAAATGTTTGCTGAGATTTCAGGCAACTCGTAGTTTTTTGGAAGCTTGGCAACCCCTTTCCCTCAAAGTAATTTTTGCCAGTCTCTGCTTAGGGCTACATCAACAGCAAACAAACCATAGAGATAGAACTTGAAACTCCTTTATTGTGTCAAGTTTCAACGAGCTAGCACAAACCGTGTTTGATTTAGAGGTACAAATACATGTATCCCTATAGGAGAAAACAGAGTGAAACCTAAAAATGAAAACGGTTACTGCAAACGAACGCTTTAACCTAGAAGAACGAAATTTGGTGAGCCAAGTGGTTTTGTTGTACTGATCATTACCTGAAAGAATCATCAAGATTGGGTGAAAAAATGTTTGCTGAGATTTCAGGCAACTCGTAGTTTTTTGGAAGTTGGCAACCCCATTCCATCAAAGTGATTTTCGCCAGTCTCTGCTTAGGGCTACATCAACATCAAACAAACCGTAGAGATAGAATTTGAAACTCCTTTATTGTGTCAAGTTTCAAAGAGCTAGCACAAACCGTGTTTGATTTAGAGTTCCAAATACATGTATCCCTATAGGAGAAAACAGTGTGAAACCTAAAAATGAAAACGGTTACTGCAAAGGAACGGTTTAACCTAGAAGACCGAAATTTGGTGAGCCAAGTGGTTTTGGTGTACTGATCATTACCTGAAAGAATCATCAAGATTGGGTGAAAAAAATGTTTGCTGAGATATCAGGCAACTCGTAGTTTTTTGGAAGCTTGGCAACCCCTTTCCATCAAAGTTATTTTCGCCAGTCTCTGCTTAGGGCTACATCAACAGCAAACAAACCATAGAGATAGTACTTGAAACTGGTTTATTATGTCAAGTTTCAAAGACCTAGCACAAACCGTGTTTGATTTAGAGTTCCAAATACATGTTTCCCTATAGGAGAAAACAGAGTGAAACCTAAAAATGAAAACGGTTACTGCAAACGAACGGTTTAACCTAAAATTACGAAATTTGGTGAGCCACCTGGTTTTGGTGTACTGATCATTACCTGAAAGAATCATCAAGATATGGTGAAAAAATGTTTTCTGAGATTTCAGGCAACTCGTAGTTTTTTGGAAGCTTGGCAACCCCTTTCCATCAAAGTGATTTTCGCCAGTCTCTGCTTAGGGCTACATCAACAGCAAACAAACCATAGAGATATAACTTGAAACTGCTTTATTGTGTCAAGTTTCAAAGAGCTAGCACAAACCGTGTTTGATTTAGAGTTCCAAATACATGAATCCCTATAGGAGAAAACAGAGTGAAACTTAAAATTAAAAAGGTTACTGCAAACGAACGGTTTAACCTAGAAGAACGATATTTGGTGAGCCAAGTGGTTTTGGTGTACTGATCATTACCTGAAAGAATCATCAAGATATGGTGAAAAAATGTTTGCTGAGATTTCAGGCAACTCGTAGTTTTTTGGAAGCTTGGCAACCCCTTTCCATCAAAGTGATTTTCGCCAGTTTCTGCTTAGGGCTACATCAACAGCAAACAAACCATAGAGATAGAACTTGAAACTGCTTTATTGTGTCAAGTTTCAAAGAGCTAGCACAAACCGTGTTTGATTTCGAGGTCCAAATACATGTATCCCTATAGGAGAAAACAGAGTGAAACATAAAAATGAAAACGGTTACTGCAAACGAACGGTTTAACCTAGAAGAACGAAATTTGGTGAGCCAAGTGGTTTTGGTGTACTGATCATTACCTGAAAGAATCATCAAGATTGCGTGAAAAAATGTTTGCTGAGATTTCAGGCAACTCGTAGTTTTTTGCAAGCATGGCAACCCCTTTCCATCAAAGTGATTTTCGCCAGTCTCTGCTTAGGGCTACATCAACAGCAAACAATCCATAGAGATAGAACTTGAAACTGCTTTATTGTGTCAAGTTTCAAAAAGCTAGCACAAACCGTGTTTGATTTAGAGTTCCAAATACATGTATCCCTATAGGAGAAAACAGAGTGAAACCTAAAAATGAAAACGGTTACTGCAAACGAAAGGTTTAACCTAAAAGTACGAAATTTGGTGAGCCACCTGGTTTTGGTGTACTGATCATTACCTGAAAGAATCATCAAGATATGGTGAAAAAATGTTTTCTGAGATTTCAGGCAACTCGTAGTTTTTTGGAAGCTTGGCAACCCCTTTCCATCAAAGTGATTTTCGCCAGTCTCTGCTTAGGGCTACATCAACAGCAAACAAACCAGAGAGATAGAACTTGAAACTGCTTTATTGTGTCAAGTTTCAAAGAGCTAGCACAAACCGTGTTTGATTTAGAGTTCCAAATACATGAATCCCTATAGGAGAAAACAGAGTGAAACTTAAAATGAAAACGGTTACTGCAAACGAACGGTTTAACCTAGAAGAACGATATTTGGTGAGCCAAGAGGTTTTGGTGTACTGATCATTACCTGAAAGAATCATCAAGATATGGTGAAAAAATGTTTGCTGAGATTTCAGGCAACTCGTAGTTTTTTGGAAGCTTGGCAACCCCTTTCCATCAAAGTGATTTTCGCCAGTTTCTGCTTAGGGCTACATCAACAGCAAACAAACCATAGAGATAGAACTTGAAACTGCTTTATTGTGTCAAGTTTCAAAGAGCTAGCACAAACCGTGTTTGATTTCGAGGTCCAACTACATGTATCCCTATAGGAGAAAACAGAGTGAAACCTAAAAATGAAAACGGTTACTGCAAACGAACGGTATAACCTAGAAGAACGAAATTTGGTGAGCCAAGTGGTTTTGGTGTACTGATCATTACCTGAAAGAGTCATCAAGATTGCGTGAAAAAATGTTTGCTGAGATTTCAGGCAACTCGTAGTTTTTTGCAAGCATGGCAACCCCTTTCCATCAAAGTGATTTTCGCCAGTCTCTGCTTAGGGCTACATCAACAGCAAACAATCCATAGAGATAGAACTTTAAACTGCTTTATTGTGTCAAGTTTCAAAAAGCTAGTACAAACCGTGTTTGATTTAGAGTTCCAAATACATGTATCCCTATAGGAGAAAACAGAGTGAAACCTAAAAATGAAAACGGTTACTGCAAACGAACGGTTTAACCTAGAAGAACGAAATTTGGTGAGCCAAGTGGTTTTGGTGTACTGATCATTACCTGAAAGAATCATCAAGATTGGGTGAAAAAATGTTTGCTGAGATTTCAGGCAACTCGTAGTTTTTTGGAAGCTTGGCAACCCCTTTCCATCAAAGTGATTTTCGCCAGTCTCTGCTTAGGGCTACATCAACAGCAAACAAACCATAGAGATAGTACTTGCAACTGCTTTATTGTGTCAAGTTTCAAAGAACTAGCACAAACCGTGTTTGATTTAGAGGTCCAAATACATGTATCCCTATAGGAGAAAACAAAGTGAAACCAAAAAATGAAAACGGTTACTGCAAACGAACGGTTTAACCTAGAAGAACGAAATCTGGTGAGCCAAGTGGTTTTGGTGTACTGATCATTACCAGAAAGAATCATCAAGATTGGGTGAAAAAATGTTTGCTGAGATTTCAGGGAACTCGTAGTTTTTTGGAAGCTTGGCAACCCCTTTCCATCAAAGTGATTTTCGCCAGTCTCTGCTTAGGGCTACATCAACAGCAAACAAACCATAGAGATAGAACTTGAATCTGCTTTATTGTGTCAAGTTTCAAAGAGCTAGCACAAACCATGTTTGATTTAGAGGTCCAAATACATGTATCCCTATAGGATTAAACAGAGTGAAACCTAAAAATGAAAACGGTTACTGCAAACGAACGGTTTAACATAGAAGAACGAAATTTGGTGAGCCAAGTGGTTTTGGTGTACTGATCATTACCTGAAAGAATCATCAAGATTGGGTGAAAAAATGTTTGCTGAGATTTCAGGCAACTCGTAGTTTTTTGGAAGCTTGGCAACCCCTTTCCATCAAAGTGATTTTCGCCAGTCTCTGCTTAGGGCTACATCAACAGCAAACAAACCATAGAGATAGTACTTGCAACTGCTTTATTGTGTCAAGTTTCAAAGAACTAGCACAAACCGTGTTTGATTTAGAGGTCCAAATACATGTATCCCTATAGGAGAAAACAAAGTGAAACCAAAAAATGAAAACGGTTACTGCAAACGAACGGTTTAACCTAGAAGAACGAAATCTGGTGAGCCAAGTGGTTTTGGTGTACTGATCATTACCTGAAAGAATCATCAAGATTGGGTGAAAAAATGTTTGCTGAGATTTCAGGCAACTCGTAGTTTTTTTGAAGCTTGGCAACCCCTTTCCATCAAAGTGATTTTCGCCAGTCTCTGCTTAGGGCTACATCAACAGCAAACAAACCATAGAGATAGAACTTGAAACTGCTTTATTGTGTCAAGTTTCAAAGAGCAAGCACAAACCGTGTTTGATTTAGAGGTCCAAATACATGTATCCCTATAGGAGAAAACAGAGTGAAACCTAAAAATGAAAACGGTTACTGCAAACGAACGGTTTAACCTAGAAGAACGAAATTTGGTGAACCAAGTGGTTTTGGTGTACTGATCATTACCTGAAAGAATCATCAAGATATGGTGAAAAAATGTTTGCTGAGATTTCAGGGAACTCGTAGTTTTTGGAAGCTTGGCAACCCCTTTCCATCAAAGTGATTGTCGCCAGTCTCTGCTTAGGGCTACATCAACAGCAAACAAACCATAGAGATAGAACTGGAATCTGCTTTATTGTGTCAAGTTTCAAAGAGCTAGCACAAACCATGTTTGATTTAGAGGTCCAAATACATGTATCCCTATAGGAGAAAACAGAGTGAAACCCAAAAATGAAAACGGTAACTGCAAACGAACGGTTTAACATAGAAGAACGAAATTTGGTGAGCCAAGTGGTTTTGGTGTACTGATCATTACCTGAAAGAATCATCAAGATTGGGTGAAAAAATGTTTGCTGAGATTTCAGGCAACTCGTAGTTTTTTGGAAGCTTGGCAACCCCTTTCCATCAAAGTGATTTTCGCCAGTCTCTGCTTAGGGCTACATCAACAGCAAACAAACCATAGAGATAGTACTTGCAACTGCTTTATTGTGTCAAGTTTCAAAGAACTAGCACAAACCGTGTTTGATTTAGAGGTCCAAATACATGTATCCCTATAGGAGAAAACAAAGTGAAACCAAAAAATGAAAACGGTTACTGCAAACGAACGGTTTAACCTAGAAGAACGAAATCTGGTGAGCCAAGTGGTTTTGGTGTACTGATCATTACCTGAAAGAATCATCAAGATTGGGTGAAAAAATGTTTGCTGAGATTTCAGGCAACTCGTAGTTTTTTGGAAGCTTGGCAACCCCTTTCCATCAAAGTGATTGTCGCCAGTCTCTGCTTAGGGCTACATCAACAGCAAACAAACCATAGAGATAGAACTTGAATCTGCTTTATTGTGTCAAGTTTCAAAGAGCTAGCACAAACCATGTTTGATTTAGAGGTCCAAATACATGTATCCCTATAGGAGAAAACAGAGTGAAACCTAAAAATGAAAACGGTTACTGCAAACGAACGGTTTAACATAGAAGAACGAAATTTGGTGAGCCAAGTGGTTTTGGTGTACTGATCATTACCTGAAAGAATCATCAAGATTGGGTGAAAAAATGTTTGCTGAGATTTCAGGCAACTCGTAGTTTTTTGGAAGCTTGGCAACCCCTTTCCATCAAAGTGATTTTCGCCAGTCTCTGCTTAGGGCTACATCAACAGCAAACAAACCATAGAGATAGTACTTGCAACTGCTTTATTGTGTCAAGTTTCAAAGAACTAGCACAAACCGTGTTTGATTTAGAGGTCCAAATACATGTATCCCTATAGGAGAAAACAAAGTGAAACCAAAAAATGAAAACGGTTACTGCAAACGAACGGTTTAACCTAGAAGAACGAAATCTGGTGAGCCAAGTGGTTTTGGTGTACTGATCATTACCTGAAAGAATCATCAAGATTGGGTGAAAAAATGTTTGCTGAGATTTCAGGCAACTCGTAGTTTTTTGGAAGCTTGGCAACCCCTTTCCATCAAAGTGATTTTCGCCAGTCTCTGCTTAGGGCTACATCAACAGCAAACAAACCATAGAGATAGAACTTGAAACTGCTTTATTGTGTCAAGTTTCAAAGAGCAAGCACAAACCGTGTTTGATTTAGAGGTCCAAATACATGTATCCCTATAGGAGAAAACAGAGTGAAACCTAAAAATGAAAACGGTTACTGCAAACGAACGGTTTAACCTAGAAGAACGAAATTTGTTGACCAAGTGGTTTTGGTGTACTGATCATTACCTGAAAGAATCATCAAGATTGGGTGAAAAAATGTTTGCTGAGATTTCAGGCAACTCATAGTTTTTTGTAAGTTTGGCAACCCCTTTCCATCAAACTGATTTTCGCCAGTCTCTGCTTAGGGCTACATCAACAGCAAACAAACCATAGAGATAGTACTTGCAACTGCTTTATTGTCAAGGTTCAAAGAGCTAGCATAAACCGTGTATGATTTATAGGTCCAAATACATGTATCCCTATAGGAGAAAAAAAATGAAACCTAAAAATGAAAACGGTTACTGCAAACGAACGGTTTAACCTAGAAGAACGAAATTTGGTGAGCCAAGTGGTTTTGGTGTACCGATCATTACCTGAAAGAATCATCAAGATTGGGTGAAAAAATGTTTGCTGAGATTTCAGGCAACTCGTACTTTTTTGGAAGCTTGGCAACCCCTTTCCATCAAAGTGATTTTCGCCAGTCTCTGCTTAGGGCTACATCAACAGCAAACAAACCATAGAGATAGAACTTGAAACTGCTTTATTGTGTCAAGTTTCAAAGAGCTAGCACAAACCGTGTTTGATTTAGAGTTCCAAATACATGAATCCCTATAGGAGAAAACAGAGTGAAACCTAAAAATGAAAACGGTTACTGCAAACGAACGGTTTAACCTAGAAGAACGAAATTTGGTGAGCCAAGTGGTTTTGGTGTACTGATCATTACCTGAAAGAATCATCAAGATATGGTGAAAAAATGTTTGCTGAGATTTCAGGCAACTCATAGTTTTTTGGAAGCTTGGCAACCCCTTTTCATCAAAGTGATTTTCGCCAGTCTCTGCTTAGGGCTACATCAACAGCAAACAAACCATAGAGATAGAACTTGAAACTGCTTTATTGTGTCAAGTTTCAAAGAGCTAGTACAAACCGTGTTTGATTTAGAGGTCCAAATACATGTATCCCTATAGGAGAAAACAGAGTGAAACCTAAAAATGAAAACGGTTACTGCAAACGAACGGTTTAACCTAGAAGAACGAAATTTGGTGAGCCAAGTGGTTTTGGTGTACTGATCATTACCTGAAAGAATCATCAAGATTGGGTGAAAAAATGTTTGCTGAGATTTCAGGCAACTCGTAGTTTTTTGCAAGCATGGCAACCCCTTTCCATCAAAGTGATTTTCACCAGTCTCTGCTTAGGGCTACATCAACAGCAAACAAACCATAGAGATAGAACTTGAAGCTGCTTTATTGTGTCAAGTTTCAAAGAGCTAGCACAAACCGTGTATGATTTAGAGTTCCAAATACATGTATCCCTATAGGAGAAAACAGAGTGAAACCTAAAAATGAAAACGGTTACTGCAAATGAACGGTTTAACGTAGAAGAACGAAATTTGGTGAGCCAAGTGGTTTTGGTGTACTGATCATTACCTGAAAGAATCATCAAGATTGGGTGAAAAATTGTGAGCTGAGATTTCAGGCAACTCGTAGTTTTTTGGAAGCTTGGCAACCCCTTTCCATCAAAGTGATTTTCGCCAGTCTCTGCTTAGGGCTACATCAACAGCAAACAAACCATAGAGATAGAACTTGAAACTGCTTTATTGTGTCAAGTTTCAAAGAGCTAGCACAAACCGTGTTTGATTTAGATGTCCAAATACATGTATCCCTATAGGAGAAAACAGAGTGAAACCTAAAAATGAAAACGGTTACTGCAAACGAACGGTTTAACCTAGAAGAACGAAATTTGGTGAGCCAAGTGGTTTTGGTGTACTGATCATTACCTGAAAGAATCATCAAGATTGGGTGAAAAAATGTTTCCTGAGATTTCAGGCAACTCGTAGTTTTTTGGAAGCTTGGCAACCCCTTTCCATCAAAGTGATTTTCGCCAGTCTCTGCTTAGGGCTACATCAACAGCAAACAAACCATAGAGATAGTACTTGCAACTGCTTTATTGTGTCAAGTTTCAAAGAACTAGCACAAACCGTGTTTGATTTAGAGGTCCAAATACATGTATCCCTATAGGAGAAAACAAAGTGAAACCAAAAAATGAAAACGGTTACTGCAAACGAACGGTTTAAACAAGAAGAACGAAATCTGGTGAGCCAAGTGGTTTTGGTGTACTGATCATTACCTGAAAGAATCATCAAGATTGGGTGAAAAAATGTTTGCTGAGATTTCAGGCAACTCGTAGTTTTTTGCAAGCATGGCAACCCCTTTCCATCAAAGTGATTTTCGCCAGTCTCTGCTTAGGGCTACATCAACAGCAAACAATCCATAGAGATAGAACTTGAAACTGCTTTATTGTGTCAAGTTTCAAAGAGCTAGCACAAACCGTGTTTGATTTAGAGGTCCAAATACATGTATCCCTATAGGAGAAAACAGAGTGAAACCTAAAAATGAAAACGGTTACTGCAAACGAACGGTTTAACCTAGAAGAACGAAATTTGGTGAGCCAAGTGATTTTGGTGTACTGATCATTACCTGAAAGAATTATCAAGATTGGGTTAAAAAATATTTGCTGAGATTTCAGGCAACTCGTAGTTTTTTGGAAGCATGGCAACCCCTTTCCATCAAAGTGATTTTCGCCAGTCTCTGTTTAGGGCTACATCAACAGCAAACAAACCATAGAGATAGAACTTGAAACTGCTTTATTGTGTCAAGTTTCAACGAGCTAGCACAAACCGTGTTTGATTTAGAGTTCCAAATACATGTATCCCTTTAGGAGAAAACAGAGTGAAACCTAAAAATGAAAACGGTTACTGCAAACGAATGGTTTAACCTGGAAGTACGAAATTTGGTGAGCCAAGTGGTTTTGGTGTACTGATCATTACCTGAAAGAATCATCAAGATTGGGTGAAAAAATGTTTGCTGAGATTTCAGGCAACTCGTAGTTTTTTTGAAGCTTGGCAACCCCTTTCCATCAAAGTGATTTTCGCCAGTCTCTGCTTAGGGCTACATCAACAGCAAACAAACCATAGAGATAGAACTTGAAACTGCTTTATTGTGTCAAGTTTCAAAGAGCAAGCACAAACCGTGTTTGATTTAGAGGTCCAAATACATGTATCCCTATAGGAGAAAACAGAGTGAAACCTAAAAATGAAAACGGTTACTGCAAACGAACGGTTTAACCTAGAAGAACGAAATTTGGTGAACCAAGTGGTTTTGGTGTACTGATCATTACCTGAAAGAATCATCAAGATATGGTGAAAAAATGTTTGCTGAGATTTCAGGGAACTCGTAGTTTTTTGGAAGCTTGGCAACCCCTTTCCATCAAAGTGATTGTCGCCAGTCTCTGCTTAGGGCTACATCAACAGCAAACAAACCATAGAGATAGAACTTGAATCTGCTTTATTGTGTCAAGTTTCAAAGAGCTAGCACAAACCATGTTTGATTTAGAGGTCCAAATACATGTATCCCTATAGGAGAAAACAGAGTGAAACCCAAAAATGAAAACGGTTACTGCAAACGAACGGTTTAACATAGAAGAACGAAATTGGGTGAGCCAAGTGGTTTTGGTGTACTGATCATTACCTGAAAGAATCATCAAGATTGGGTGAAAAAATGTTTGCTGAGATTTCAGGCAACTCGTAGTTTTTTGGAAGCTTGGCAACCCCTTTCCATCAAAGTGATTTTCGCCAGTCTCTGCTTAGGGCTACATCAACAGCAAACAAACCATAGAGATAGTACTTGCAACTGCTTTATTGTGTCAAGTTTCAAAGAACTAGCACAAACCGTGTTTGATTTAGAGGTCCAAATACATGTATCCCTATAGGAGAAAACAAAGTGAAACCAAAAAATGAAAACGGTTACTGCAAACGAACGGTTTAACCTAGAAGAACGAAATCTGGTGAGCCAAGTGGTTTTGGTGTACTGATCATTACCTGAAAGAATCATCAAGATTGGGTGAAAAAATGTTTGCTGAGATTTCAGGCAACTCGTAGTTTTTTGGAAGCTTGGCAACCCCTTTCCATCAAAGTGATTTTCGCCAGTCTCTGCTTAGGGCTACATCAACAGCAAACAAACCATAGAGATAGTACTTGCAACTGCTTTATTGTGTCAAGTTTCAAAGAACTAGCACAAACCGTGTTTGATTTAGAGGTCCAAATACATGTATCCCTATAGGAGAAAACAAAGTGAAACCAAAAAATGAAAACGGTTACTGCAAACGAACGGTTTAACCTAGAAGAACGAAATCTGGTGAGCCAAGTGGTTTTGGTGTACTGATCATTACCTGAAAGAATCATCAAGATTGGGTGAAAAAATGTTTGCTGAGATTTCAGGCAACTCGTAGTTTTTTGGAAGCTTGGCAACCCCTTTCCATCAAAGTGATTTTCGCCAGTCTCTGCTTAGGGCTACATCAACAGCAAACAAACCATAGAGATAGAACTTGAAACTGCTTTATTGTGTCAAGTTTCAAAGAGCAAGCACAAACCGTGTTTGATTTAGAGGTCCAAATACATGTATCCCTATAGGAGAAAACAGAGTGAAACCTAAAAATGAAAACGGTTACTGCAAACGAACGGTTTAACCTAGAAGAACGAAATTTGTTGACCAAGTGGTGTTGGTGTACTGATCATTACCTGAAAGAATCATCAAGATTGGTTGAAAAAATGTTTGCTGAGATTTCAGGCAACTCATAGTTTTTTGTAAGTTTGGCAACCCCTTTCCATCAAACTGATTTTCGCCAGTCTCTGCTTAGGGCTACATCAACAGCAAACAAACCATAGAGATAGTACTTGCAACTGCTTTATTGTCAAGGTTCAAAGAGCTAGCATAAACCGTGTTTGATTTATAGGTCCAAATACATGTATCCCTATAGGAGAAAAAAAAATGAAACCTAAAAATGAAAACGGTTACTGCAAACGAACGGTTTAACCTAGAAGAACGAAATTTGGTGAGCCAAGTGGTTTTGGTGTACCGATCATTACCTGAAAGAATCATCAAGATTGGGTGAAAAAATGTTTGCTGAGATTTCAGGCAACTCGTACTTTTTTGGAAGCTTGGCAACCCCTTTCCATCAAAGTGATTTTCGCCAGTCTCTGCTTAGGGCTACATCAACAGCAAACAAACCATAGAGATAGAACTTGAAACTGCTTTATTGTGTCAAGTTTCAAAGAGCTAGCACAAACCGTGTTTGATTTAGAGTTCCAAATACATGAATCCCTATAGGAGAAAACAGAGTGAAACCTAAAAATGAAAACGGTTACTGCAAACGAACGGTTTAACCTAGAAGAACGAAATTTGGTGAGCCAAGTGGTTTTGGTGTACTGATCATTACCTGAAAGAATCATCAAGATATGGTGAAAAAATGTTTGCTGAGATTTCAGGCAACTCATAGTTTTTGGAAGCTTGGCAACCCCTTTTCATCAAAGTGATTTTCGCCAGTCTCTGCTTAGGGCTACATCAACAGCAAACAAACCATAGAGATAGAACTTGAAACTGCTTTATTGTGTCAAGTTTCAAAGAGCTAGTACAAACCGTGTTTGATTTAGAGGTCCAAATACATGTATCCCTATAGGAGAAAACAGAGTGAAAACTAAAAATGAAAACGGTTACTGCAAACGAACGGTTTAACCTAGAAGAACGAAATTTGGTGAGCCAAGTGGTTTTGGTGTACTGATCATTACCTGAAAGAATCATCAAGATTGGGTGAAAAAATGTTTGCTGAGATTTCAGGCAACTCGTAGTTTTTTGCAAGCATGGCAACCCCTTTCCATCAAAGTGATTTTCGCCAGTCTCTGCTTAGGGCTACATCAACAGCAAACAAACCATAGAGATAGAACTTGAAGCTGCTTTATTGTGTCAAGTTTCAAAGAGCTAGCACAAACCGTGTATGATTTAGAGTTCCAAATACATGTATCCCTATAGGAGAAAACAGAGTGAAACCTAAAAATGAAAACGGTTACTGCAAATGAACGGTTTAACGTAGAAGAACGAAATTTGGTGAGCCAAGTGGTTTTGGTGTACTGATCATTACCTGAAAGAATCATCAAGATTGGGTGAAAAATTGTGAGCTGAGATTTCAGGCAACTCGTAGTTTTTTGGAAGCTTGGCAACCCCTTTCCATCAAAGTGATTTTCGCCAGTCTCTGCTTAGGGCTACATCAACAGCAAACAAACCATAGAGATAGAACTTGAAACTGCTTTATTGTGTCAAGTTTCAAAGAGCTAGCACAAACCGTGTTTGATTTAGAGTTCCAAATACATGTATCCCTATAGGAGAAAACAGAGTGAAACCTAAAAATGAAAACGGTTACTGCAAACGAACGGTTTAACCTAGAAGAACGAAATTTGGTGAGCCAAGTGGTTTTGGTGTACTGATCATTACCTGAAAGAATCATCAAGATTGGGTGAAAAAATGTTTGCTGAGATTTCAGGCAACTCGTAGTTTTTTGGAAGCTTGGCAACCCCTTTCCATCAAAGTGATTTTCGCCAGTCTCTGCTTAGGGCTACATCAACAGCAAACAAACCATAGAGATAGTACTTGCAACTGCTTTATTGTGTCAAGTTTCAAAGAACTAGCACAAACCGTGTTTGATTTAGAGGTCCAAATACATGTATCCCTATAGGAGAAAACAAAGTGAAACCAAAAAATGAAAACGGTTACTGCAAACGAACGGTTTAAACAAGAAGAACGAAATCTGGTGAGCCAAGTGGTTTTGGTGTACTGATCATTACCTGAAAGAATCATCAAGATTGGGTGAAAAAATGTTTGCTGAGATTTCAGGCAACTCGTAGTTTTTTGCAAGCATGGCAACCCCTTTCCATCAAAGTGATTTTCGCCAGTCTCTGCTTAGGGCTACATCAACAGCAAACAATCCATAGAGATAGAACTTGAAACTGCTTTATTGTGTCAAGTTTCAAAAAGCTAGCACAAACCGTGTTTGATTTAGAGGTCCAAATACATGTATCCCTATAGGAGAAAACAGAGTGAAACCTAAAAATGAAAACGGTTACTGCAAACGAACGGTTTAACCTAGAAGAACGAAATTTGGTGAGCCAAGTGATTTTGGTGTACTGATCATTACCTGAAAGAATCATCAAGATTGGGTTAAAAAATATTTGCTGAGATTTCAGGCAACTCGTAGTTTTTTGGAAGCATGGCAACCCCTTTCCATCAAAGTGATTTTCGCCAGTCTCTGTTTAGGGCTACATCAACAGCAAACAAACCATAGAGATAGAACTTGAAACTGCTTTATTGTGTCAAGTTTCAACGAGCTAGCACAAACCGTGTTTGATTTAGAGTTCCAAATACATGTATCCCTTTAGGAGAAAACAGAGTGAAACCTAAAAATGAAAACGGTTACTGCAAACGAATGGTTTAACCTGGAAGTACGAAATTTGGTGAGCCAAGTGGTTTTGGTGTACTGATCATTACCTGAAAGAATCATCAAGATATGGTGAAAAAATGTTTGCTGAGATTTCAGGGAACTCGTAGTTTTTTGGAAGCTTGGCAACCCCTTTCCATCAAAGTGATTGTCGCCAGTCTCTGCTTAGGGCTACATCAACAGCAAACAAACCATAGAGATAGAACTTGAATCTGCTTTATTGTGTCAAGTTTCAAAGAGCTAGCACAAACCATGTTTGATTTAGAGGTCCAAATACATGTATCCCTATAGGAGAAAACAGAGTGAAACCTAAAAATGAAAACGGTTACTGCAAACGAACGGTTTAACATAGAAGAACGAAATTTGGTGAGCCAAGTGGTTTTGGTGTACTGATCATTACCTGAAAGAATCATCAAGATTGGGTGAAAAAATGTTTGCTGAGATTTCAGGCAACTCGTAGTTTTTTGGAAGCTTGGCAACCCCTTTCCATCAAAGTGATTTTCGCCAGTCTCTGCTTAGGGCTACATCAACAGCAAAGAAACCATAGAGATAGTACTTGCAACTGCTTTATTGTGTCAAGTTTCAAAGAACTAGCACAAACCGTGTTTGATTTAGAGGTCCAAATACATGTATCCCTATAGGAGAAAACAAAGTGAAACCAAAAAATGAAAACGGTTACTGCAAACGAACGGTTTAACCTAGAAGAACGAAATCTGGTGAGCCAAGTGGTTTTGGTGTACTGATCATTACCTGAAAGAATCATCAAGATTGGGTGAAAAAATGTTTGCTGAGATTTCAGGCAACTCGTAGTTTTTTGGAAGCTTGGCAACCCCTTTCCATCAAAGTGATTTTCGCCAGTCTCTGCTTAGGGCTACATCAACAGCAAACAAACCATAGAGATAGAACTTGAAACTGCTTTGTTGTGTCAAGTTTCAAAGAGCTAGCACAAACCGTGCTTGATTTAGAGGTCCAAATACATGTATCCCTATAGGAGAAAACAGAGTGAAACCTAAAAATGAAAACGGTTACTGCAAACGAACGGTTTAACCTAGAAGAACGAAATTTGGTGAGCCAAGTGGTTTTGGTGTACTGATCATTACCTGAAAGAATCATCAAGATTGGGTGAAAAAATGTTTGCTGAGATTTCAGGCAACTCGTAGTTTTTTGCAAGCATGGCAACCCCTTTCCATCAAAGTGATTTTCGCCAGTCTCTGCTTAGGGCTACATCAACAGCAAACAAACCATAGAGATAGAACTTGAAGCTGCTTTATTGTGTCAAGTTTCAAAGAGCTAGCACAAACCGTGTATGATTTAGAGTTCCAACTACATGTATCCCTATAGGAGAAAACAGAGTGAAACCTAAAAATGAAAACGGTTACTGCAAACGAACGGTTTAACCTAGAAGAACGAAATTTGGTGAGCCAAGTGGTTTTGGTGTACTGATCATTACCTGAAAGAATCATCAAGATTGGGTGAAAAAATGTTTGCTGATATTTCAGGCAACTCGTAGTTTTTTGGAAGCTTGGCAACCCCTTTCCATCAAAGTGATTTTCGCCAGTCTCTGCTTAGGGCTACTATCAACAGCAAACAAACCATAGAGATAGTACTTGCAACTGCTTTATTGTGTCAAGTTTCAAAGAACTAGCACAAACCGTGTTTGATTTAGAGGTCCAAATACATGTATCCCTATAGGAGAAAACAAAGTGAAACCAAAAAATGAAAACGGTTACTGCAAACGAACGGTTTAACCTAGAAGAACGAAATCTGGTGAGCCAAGTGGTTTTGGTGTACTGATCATTACCTGAAAGAATCATCAAGATTGGGTGAAAAAATGTTTGCTGAGATTTCAGGCAACTCGTAGTTTTTTGCAAGCTTGGCAACCCCTTTCCATCAAAGTGATTGTCGCCAGTCTCTGCTTAGGGCTACATCAACAGCAAACAATCCATAGAGATAGAACTTGAATCTGCTTTATTGTGTCAAGTTTCAAAGAGCTAGCACAAACCGTGTTTGATTTAGAGTTCCAAATACATGTATCCCTATAGGAGAAAACAGAGTGAAACCTAAAAATGAAAACGGTTACTGCAAACGAACGGTTTAACATAGAAGAACGAAATTTGGTGAGCCAAGTGGTTTTGGTGTACTGATCATTACCTGAAAGAATCATCAAGATTGGGTGAAAAAATGTTTGCTGAGATTTCAGGCAACTCGTAGTTTTTTGGAAGCATGGCAACCCCTTTCCATCAAAGTGATTTTCGCCAGTCTCTGTTTAGGGCTACATCAACAGCAAACAAACCATAGAGATAGAACTTGAAACTGCTTTATTGTGTCAAGATTCAACGAGCTAGCACAAACCTTGTTTGATTTAGAGTTCCAAATACATGTATCCCTTTAGGAGAAAACAGAGTGAAACCTAAAAATGAAAACGGTTACTGCAAACGAACGGTTTAACCTGGAAGTACGAAATTTGGTGAGCCAAGTGGTTTTGGTGTACTGATCATTACCTGAAAGAATCATCAAGATATGGTGAAAAAATGTTTGCTGAGATTTCAGGGAACTCGTAGTTTTTTGGAAGCTTGGCAACCCCTTTCCATCAAAGTGATTGTCGTCAGTCTCTGCTTAGGGCTACATCAACAGCAAAAAAACCATAGAGATAGAACTTGAATCTGCTTTATTGTGTCAAGTTTCAAAGAGCTAGCACAAACCATGTTTGATTTAGAGGTCCAAATACATGTATCCCTATAGGAGAAAACAGAGTGAAACCTAAAAATGAAAACGGTTACTGCAAACGAACGGTTTAACATAGAAGAACGAAATTTGGTGAGCCAAGTGGTTTTGGTGTACTGATCATTACCTGAAAGAATCATCAAGATTGGGTGAAAAAATGTTTGCTGAGATTTCAGGCAACTCGTAGTTTTTTGGAAGCTTGGCAACCCCTTTCCATCAAAGTGATTTTCGCCAGTCTCTGCTTAGGGCTACATCAACAGCAAACAAACCATAGAGATAGTACTTGCAACTGCTTTATTGTGTCAAGTTTCAAAGAACTAGCACAAACCGTGTTTGATTTAGAGGTCCAAATACATGTATCCCTATAGGAGAAAACAAAGTGAAACCAAAAAATGAAAACGGTTACTGCAAACGAACGGTTTAACCTAGAAGAACGAAATCTGGTGAGCCAAGTGGTTTTGGTGTACTGATCATTACCTGAAAGAATCATCAAGATTGGGTGAAAAAATGTTTGCTGAGATTTCAGGCAACTCGTAGTTTTTTGGAAGCTTGGCAACCCCTTTCCATCAAAGTGATTTTCGCCAGTCTCTGCTTAGGGCTACATCAACAGCAAACAAACCATAGAGATAGAACTTGAAACTGCTTTGTTGTGTCAAGTTTCAAAGAGCTAGCACAAACCGTGCTTGATTTAGAGGTCCAAATACATGTATCCCTATAGGAGAAAACAGAGTGAAACCTAAAAATGAAAACGGTTACTGCAAACGAACGGTTTAACCTAGAAGACGAAATTTGGTGAGCCAAGTGGTTTTGGTGTACTGATCATTACCTGAAAGAATCATCAAGATTGGGTGAAAAAATGTTTGCTGAGATTTCAGGCAACTCGTAGTTTTTTGCAAGCATGGCAACCCCTTTCCATCAAAGTGATTTTCGCCAGTCTCTGCTTAGGGCTATATCAACAGCAAACAAACCATAGAGATAGAACTTGAAGCTGCTTTATTGTGTCAAGTTTCAAAGAGCTAGCACAAACCGTGTATGATTTAGAGTTCCAAATACATGTATCCCTATAGGAGAAAACAGAGTGAAACCTAAAAATGAAAACGGTTACTGCAAACGAACGGTTTAACCTAGAAGAACGAAATTTGGTGAGCCAAGTGGTTTTGGTGTACTGATCATTACCTGAAAGAATCATCAAGATTGGGTGAAAAAATGTTTGCTGATATTTCAGGCAACTCGTAGTTTTTTAGAAGCTTGGCAACCCCTTTCCATCAAAGTGATTTTCGCCAGTCTCTGCTTAGGGCTATATCAACAGCAAACAAACCATAGAGATAGTACTTGCAACTGCTTTATTGTGTCAAGTTTCAAAGAACTAGCACAAACCGTGTTTGATTTAGAGGTCCAAATACATGTATCCCTATAGGAGAAAACAAAGTGAAACCAAAAAATGAAAACGGTTACTGCAAACGAACGGTTTAACCTAGAAGAACGAAATCTGGTGAGCCAAGTGGTTTTGGTGTACTGATCATTACCTGAAAGAATCATCAAGATTGGGTGAAAAAAAGTTTGCTGAGATTTCAGGCAACTCGTAGTTTTTTGCAAGCATGGCAACCCCTTTCCATCAAAGTGATTTTTGCCAGTCTCTGCTTAGGGCTACATCAACAGCAAACAATCCATAGAGATAGAACTTGAAACTGCTTTATTGTGTCAAGTTTCAAAAAGCTAGCACAAACCGTGTTTGATTTAGAGTTCCAAATACATGTATCCCTATAGGAGAAAACAGAGTGAAACCTAAAAATGAAAACGGTTACTGCAAACGAACGGTTTAACCTAGAAGAACGAAATTTGGTGAGCCAAGTGATTTTGGTGTACTGATCATTACCTGAAAGAATTATCAAGATTGCGTTAAAAAATATTTGCTGAGATTTCAGGCAACTCGTAGTTTTTTGGAAGCATGGCAACCCCTTTCCATCAAAGTGATTTTCGCCAGTCTCTGTTTAGGGCTACATCAACAGCAAACAAACCATAGAGATAGAACTTGAAACTGCTTTATTGTGTCAAGATTCAACGAGCTAGCACAAACCTTGTTTGATTTAGAGTTCCAAATACATGTATCCCTTTAGGAGAAAACAGAGTGAAACCTAAAAATGAAAACGGTTACTGCAAACGAACGGTTTAACCTGGAAGTACGAAATTTGGTGAGCCAAGTGGTTTTGGTGTACTGATCATTACCTGAAAGAATCATCAAGATATGGTGAAAAAATGTTTGCTGAGATTTCAGGGAACTCGTAGTTTTTTGGAAGCTTGGCAACCCCTTTCCATCAAAGTGATTGTCGTCAGTCTCTGCTTAGGGCTACATCAACAGCAAAAAAACCATAGAGATAGAACTTGAATCTGCTTTATTGTGTCAAGTTTCAAAGAGCTAGCACAAACCATGTTTGATTTAGAGGTCCAAATACATGTATCCCTATAGGAGAAAACAGAGTGAAACCTAAAAATGAAAACGGTTACTGCAAACGAACGGTTTAACATAGAAGAACGAAATTTGGTGAGCCAAGTGGTTTTGGTGTACTGATCATTACCTGAAAGAATCATCAAGATTGGGTGAAAAAATGTTTGCTGAGATTTCAGGCAACTCGTAGTTTTTTGGAAGCTTGGCAACCCCTTTCCATCAAAGTGATTTTCGCCAGTCTCTGCTTAGGGCTACATCAACAGCAAACAAACCATAGAGATAGTACTTGCAACTGCTTTATTGTGTCAAGTTTCAAAGAACTAGCACAAACCGTGTTTGATTTAGAGGTCCAAATACATGTATCCCTATAGGAGAAAACAAAGTGAAACCAAAAAATGAAAACGGTTACTGCAAACGAACGGTTTAACCTAGAAGAACGAAATCTGGTGAGCCAAGTGGTTTTGGTGTACTGATCATTACCTGAAAGAATCATCAAGATTGGGTGAAAAAATGTTTGCTGAGATTTCAGGCAACTCGTAGTTTTTTGGAAGCTTGGCAACCCCTTTCCATCAAAGTGATTTTCGCCAGTCTCTGCTTAGGGCTACATCAACAGCAAACAAACCATAGAGATAGAACTTGAAACTGATTTGTTGTGTCAAGTTTCAAAGAGCTAGCACAAACCGTGCTTGATTTAGAGGTCCAAATACATGTATCCCTATAGGAGAAAACAGAGTGAAACCTAAAAATGAAAACGGTTACTGCAAACGAACGGTTTAACCTAGAAGAACGAAATTTGGTGAGCCAAGTGGTTTTGGTGTACTGATCATTACCTGAAAGAATCATCAAGATTGGGTGAAAAAATGTTTGCTGAGATTTCAGGCAACTCGTAGTTTTTTGCAAGCATGGCAACCCCTTTCCATCAAAGTGATTTTCGCCAGTCTCTGCTTAGGGCTACATCAACAGCAAACAAACCATAGAGATAGAACTTGAAGCTGCTTTATTGTGTCAAGTTTCAAAGAGCTAGAACAAACCGTGTATGATTTAGAGTTCCAAATACATGTATCCCTATAGGAGAAAACAGAGTGAAACCTAAAAATGAAAACGGTTACTGCAAACGAACGGTTTAACCTAGAAGAACGAAATTTGGTGAGCCAAGTGGTTTTGGTGTACTGATCATTACCTGAAAGAATCATCAAGATTGGGTGAAAAAATGTTTGCTGAGATTTCAGGCAACTCGTAGTTTTTTGGAAGCTTGGCAACCCCTTTCCATCAAAGTGATTTTCGCCAGTCTCTGCTTAGGGCTATATCAACAGCAAACAAACCATAGAGATAGTACTTGCAACTGCTTTATTGTGTCAAGTTTCAAAGAACTAGCACAAACCGTGTTTGATTTAGAGGTCCAAATACATGTATCCCTATAGGAGAAAACAAAGTGAAACCAAAAAATGAAAACGGTTACTGCAAACGAACGGTTTAACCTAGAAGAACGAAATCTGGTGAGCCAAGTGGTTTTGGTGTACTGATCATTACCTGAAAGAATCATCAAGATTGGGTGAAAAAATGTTTGCTGAGATTTCAGGCAACTAGTAGTTTTTTGCAAGCATGGCAACCCCTTTCCATCAAAGTGATTTTTGCCAGTCTCTGCTTAGGGCTACATCAACAGCAAACAATCCATAGAGATAGAACTTGAAACTGCTTTATTGTGTCAAGTTTCAAAAAGCTAGCACAAACCGTGTTTGATTTAGAGTTCCAAATACATGTATCCCTATAGGAGAAAACAGAGTGAAACCTAAAAATGAAAACGGTTACTGCAAACGAACGGTTTAACCTAGAAGAACGAAATTTGGTGAGCCAAGTGATTTTGGTGTACTGATCATTACCTGAAAGAATTATCAAGATTGCGTTAAAAAATATTTGCTGAGTTTTCAGGCAACTCGTAGTTTTTTGGAAGCATGGCAACCCCTTTCCATCAAAGTGATTTTCGCCAGTCTCTGTTTAGGGCTACATCAACAGCAAACAAACCATAGAGATAGAACTTGAAACTACTTTATTGTGTCAAGATTCAACGAGCTAGCACAAACCTTGTTTGATTTAGAGTTCCAAATACATGTATCCCTTTAGGAGAAAACAGAGTGAAACCTAAAAATGAAAACGGTTACTGCAAACGAACGGTTTAACCTGGAAGTACGAAATTTGGTGAGCCAAGTGGTTTTGGTGTACTGATCATTACCTGAATGAATCATCAAGATATGGTGAAAAAATGTTTGCTGAGATTTCAGGGAACTCGTAGTTTTTTGGAAGCTTGGCAACCCCTTTCCATCAAAGTGATTGTCGTCAGTCTCTGCTTAGGGCTACATCAACAGCAAACAAACCATAGAGATAGAACTTGAATCTGCTTTATTGTGTCAAGTTTCAAAGAGCTAGCACAAACCATGTTTGATTTAGAGGTCCAAATACATGTATCCCTATAGGAGAAAACAGAGTGAAACCTAAAAATGAAAATGGTTACTGCAAACGAACGGTTTAACATAGAAGAACGAAATTTGGTGAGCCAAGTGGTTTTGGTGTACTGATCATTACCTGAAAGAATCATCAAGATTGGGTGAAAAAATGTTTGCTGAGATTTCAGGCAACTCGTAGTTTTTTGGAAGCTTGGCAACCCCTTTCCATCAAAGTGATTTTCGCCAGTCTCTGCTTAGGGCTACATCAACAGCAAACAAACCATAGAGATAGTACTTGCAACTGCTTTATTGTGTCAAGTTTCAAAGAACTAGCACAAACCGTGTTTGATTTAGAGGTCCAAATACATGTATCCCTATAGGAGAAAACAAAGTGAAACCAAAAAATGAAAACGGTTACTGCAAACGAACGGTTTAACCTAGAAGAACGAAATTTGGTGAGCCAAGTGGTTTTGGTGTACTGATCATTACCTGAAAGAATCATCAAGATTGGGTGAAAAAATGTTTGCGGAGATTTCAGGCAACTCGTAGTTTTTTGCAAGCATGGCAACCCCTTTCCATCAAAGTGATTTTCGCCAGTCTCTGCTTAGGGCTACATCAACAGCAAACAAACCATAGAGATAGAACTTGAAGCTGCTTTATTGTGTCAAGTTTCAAAGAGCTAGCACAAACCGTGTATGATTTAGAGTTCCAAATACATGTATCCCTATAGGAGAAAACAGAGTGAAACCTAAAAATGAAAACGGTTACTGCAAACGAACGGTTTAACCTAGAAGAACGAAATTTGGTGAGCCAAGTGGTTTTGGTGTACTGATCATTACCTGAAAGAATCATCAAGATTGGGTGAAAAAATGTGAGCTGAGATTTCAGGCAACTCGTAGTTTTTTGGAAGCTTGGCAACCCCTTTCCATCAAAGTGATTTTCGCCAGTCTCTGCTTAGGGCTACATCAACAGCAAACAAACCATAGAGATAGAATTTGAAACTGCTTTATTGTGTCAAGTTTCAAAGAGCTAGCACAATCCGTGTTTGATTTAGAGGTCCAAATACATGTATCCCTATAGGAGAAAACAGAGTGAAACCTAAAAATGAAAACGGTTACTGCAAACGAACGGTTTAACATAGAAGAACGAAATTTGGTGAGCCAAGTGGTTTTGGTGTACTGATCATTACCTGAAAGAATCATCAAGATTGGGTGAAAAAATGTTTGCTGAGATTTCAGGCAACTCGTAGTTTTTTGGAAGCTTGGCAACCCCTTTCCATCAAAGTGATTTTCGCCAGTCTCTGCTTAGGGCTACATCAACAGCAAACAAACCATAGAGATAGTACTTGCAACTGCTTTATTGTGTCAAGTTTCAAAGAACTAGCACAAACCGTGTTTGATTTAGAGGTCCAAATACATGTATGCCTATAGGAGAAAACAAAGTGAAACCAAAAAATGAAAACGGTTACTGCAAACGAACGGTATAACCTAGAAGAACGAAATCTGGTGAGCCAAGTGGTTTTGGTGTACTGATCATTACCTGAAAGAATCATCAAGATTGGGTGAAAAAATGTTTGCTGAGATTTCAGGCAACTCGTAGTTTTTTGGAAGCTTGGCAACAACTTTCCATCAAAGTGATTTTCGCCAGTCTCTGCTTAGGGCTACATCAACAGCAAACAAACCATAGAGATAGAACTTGAAACTGCTTTATTGTGTCAAGTTTCAAAGAGCTAGCACAAACCGTGTTTGATTTAGAGGTCCAAATACATGTATCCCTATAGGAGAAAACAGAGTGAAACCTAAAAATGAAAACGGTTACTGCAAACGAACGGTTTAACCTAGAAGAACGAAATTTGGTGAGCCAAGTGGTTTTGGTGTACTGATCATTACCTGAAAGAATCATCAAGATTGGGTGAAAAAATGTTTGCTGAGATTTCAGGCAACTCGTAGTTTTTTGCAAGCATGGCAACCCCTTTCCATCAAAGTGATTTTCGCCAGTCTCTGCTTAGGGCTACATCAACAGCAAACAAACCATAGAGATAGAACTTGAAGCTGCTTTATTGTGTCAAGTTTCAAAGAGCTAGCACAAACCGTGTATGATTTAGAGTTCCAAATACATGTATCCCTATAGGAGAAAACAGAGTGAAACCTAAAAATGAAAACGGTTACTGCAAACGAACGGTTTAACCTAGAAGAACGAAATTTGGTGAGCCAAGTGGTTTTGGTGTACTGATCATTACCTGAAAGAATCATCAAGATTGGGTGAAAAAATGTGAGCTGAGATTTCAGGCAACTCGTAGTTTTTTGGAAGCTTGGCAACCCCTTTCCATCAAAGTGATTTTCGCCAGTCTCTGCTTAGGGCTACATCAACAGCAAACAAACCATAGAGATAGAACTTGAAACTGCTTTATTGTGTCAAGTTTCAAAGAGCTAGCACAAACCGTGTTTGATTTAGAGGTCCAAATACATGTATCCCTATAGGAGAAAACAGAGTGAAACCTAAAAATGAAAACGGTTACTGCAAACGAACGGTTTAACATAGAAGAACGAAATTTGGTGAGCCAAGTGGTTTTGGTGTACTGATTATTACCTGAAAGAATCATCAAGATTGGGTGAAAAAATGTTTGCTGAGATTTCAGGCAACTCGTAGTTTTTTGGAAGCTTGGCAACCCCTTTCCATCAAAGTGATTTTCGCCAGTCTCTGCTTAGGACTACATCAACAGCAAACAAACCATAGAGATAGTACTTGCAACTGCTTTATTGTGTCAAGTTTCAAGGAACTAGCACAAACCGTGTTTGATTTAGAGGTCCAAATACATGTATCCCTATAGGAGAAAACAAAGTGAAACCAAAAAATGAAAACGGTTACTGCAAACGAACGGTTTAACCTAGAAGAACGAAATTTGGTGAGCCAAGTGGTTTTGGTGTACTGATCATTACCTGAAAGAATCATCAAGATTGGGTGAAAAAATGTTTGCTGAGATTTCAGGCAACTCGTAGTTTTTTGGAAGCTTGGCAACCCCTTTCCATCAAAGTGATTTTCGCCAGTCTCTGCTTAGGGCTACATCAACAGCAAACAAACCATAGAGATAGAACTTGAAACTGCTTTATTGTGTCAATTTTCAAAGAGCAAGCACAAACCGTGTTTGATTTAGAGGTCCAAATACATGTATCCCTATAGGAGAAAACAGAGTGAAACCTAAAAATGAAAACGGTTACTGCAAACGAACGGTTTAACGTAGAAGAACGAAATTTGGTGAACCAAGTGGTTTTGGTGTACTGATCATTACCTGAAAGAATCATCAAGATTGGGTGAAAAAATGTTTGCTGAGATTTCAGGCAACTCATAGTATTTTGTAAGTTTGGCAACCCCTTTCCATCAAACTTATTTTCGCCAGTCTCTGCTTAGGGCTACATCAACAGCAAACAAACCATAGAGATAGTACTTGCAACTGCTTTATTGTCAAGGTTCAAAGAGCTAGCACAAACCGTGTTTGATTTATAGGTCCAAATACATGTATTCCTATAGGAGAAAACAAAGTGAAACCTAAAAATGAAAACGGTTACTGCAAACGAACGGTTTAACCTAGAAGAACGAAATTTGGTGAGCCAAGTGGTTTTGGTGTACCGATCATTACCTGAAAGAATCATCAAGATTGGGTGAAAAAATGTTTGCTGAGATTTCAGGCAACTCGTACTTTTTTGGAAGCTTGGCAACCCCTTTCCATCAAAGTGATTTTCGCCAGTCTCTGCTTAGGGCTACATCAACAGCAAACAAACCATAGAGATAGAACTTGAAACTGCTTTATTGTGTCAAGTTTCAAAGAGCTAGCACAAACCGTGTTTGATTTAGAGTTCCAAATACATGAATCCCTATAGGAGAAAACAGTGAAACCTAAAAATGAAAACGGTTACTGCAAACGAACGGTTTAACCTAGAAGAACGAAATTTGGTGAGCCAAGTGGTTTTGGTGTACTGATCATTACCTGAAAGAATCATCAAGATTGGGTGAAAAAATGTGAGCTGAGATTTCAGGCAACTCGTAGTTTTTCGGAAGCTTGGCAACCCCTTTCCATCAAAGTGATTTTCGCCAGTCTCTGCTTAGGGCTACATCAACAGCAAACAAACCATAGAGATAGAACGTGAAACTGCTTTATAGTGTCAAGTTTCAAAGAGCTAGCACAAACCGTGTTTGATTTAGAGGTCCAAATACATGTATCCCTATAGGAGAAAACAGAGTGAAACCTAAAAATGAAAACGGTTACTGCAAACGAACGGTTTAACATAGAAGAACGAAATTTGGTGAGCCAAGTGGTTTTGGTGTACTGATCATTACCTGAAAGAATCATCAAGATTGGGTGAATAAATGTTTGCTGAGATTTCAGGCAACTCGTAGTTTTTTGGAAGCTTGGCAACCCCTTTCCATCAAAGTGATTTTCGCCAGTCTCTGCTTAGGGCTACATCAACAGCAAACAAACCATAGAGATAGTACTTGCAACTGCTTTATTGTGTCAAGTTTCAAAGAACTAGCACAAACCGTGTTTGATTTAGAGGTCCAAATACATGTATGCCTATAGGAGAAAACAAAGTGAAACCAAAAAATGAAAACGGTTACTGTAAACAAACGGTTTAAGGTAGAAGAACGAAATCTGGTGAGCCAAGTGGTTTTGGTGTACTGATCATTACCTGAAAGAATCATCAAGATTGGGTGAAAAAATGTTTGCTGAGATTTCAGGCAACTCGTAGTTTTTTGGAAGCTTGGCAACCCCTTTCCATCAAAGTGATTTTCGCCAGTCTCTGCTTAGGGCTACATCAACAGCAAACAAACCATAGAGATAGAACTTGAAACTGCTTTATTGTGTCAAGTTTCAAAGAGCTAGCACAAACCGTGTTTGATTTAGAGGTCCAAATACATGTATCCCTATAGGAGAAAACAGAGTGAAACCTAAAAATGAAAACGGTTACTGCAAACGAACGGTTTAACATAGAAGAACGAAATTTGGTGAGCCAAGTGGTTTTGGTGTACTGATCATTACCTGAAAGAATCATCAAGATTGGGTGAAAAAATGTTTGCTGAGATTTCAGGCAACTCGTAGTTTTTTGGAAGCTTGGCAACCCCTTTCCATCAAAGTGATTTTCGCCAGTCTCTGCTTAGGGCTACATCAACAGCAAAGAAACCATAGAGATAGGACTTGCAACTGCTTTATTGTGTCAAGTTTCAAAGAACTAGCACAAACCGTGTTTGATTTAGAGGTCCAAATACATGTATCCCTATAGGAGAAAACAAAGTGAAACCAAAAAATGAAAACGGTTACTGCAAACGAACGGTTTAACCTAGAAGAACGAAATTTGGTGAGCCAAGTGGTTTTGGTGTACTGATCATTACCTGAAAGAATCATCAAGATTGGGTGAAAAAATGTTTGCTGAGATTTCAGGCAACTCGTAGTTTTTTGGAAGCTTGGCAACCCCTTTCCATCAAAGTGATTTTCGCCAGTCTCTGCTTAGGGCTACATCAACAGCAAACAAACCATAGAGATAGAACTTGAAACTGCTTTATTGTGTCAATTTTCAAAGAGCAAGCACAAACCGTGTTTGATTTAGAGGTCCAAATACATGTATCCCTATAGGAGAAAACAGAGTGAAACCTAAAAATGAAAACGGTTACTGCAAACGAACGGTTTAACCTAGAAGAACGAAATTTGTTGAACCAAGTTGTTTTGGTGTACTGATCATTACCTGAAAGAATCATCAAGATTGGGTGAAAAAATGTTTGCTGAGATTTCAGGCAACTCATACTATTTTGTAAGTTTGGCAACCCCTTTCCATCAAACTGATTTTCGCCAGTCTCTGCTTAGGGCTACATCAACAGCAAACAAACCATAGAGATAGTACTTGCAACTGCTTTATTGTCAAGGTTCAAAGAGCTAGCACAAACCGTGTTTGATTTATAGGTCCAAATACATGTATTCCTATAGGAGAAAACAAAGTGAAACCTAAAAATGAAAACGGTTACTGCAAAGGAACGGTTTAACCTAGAAGAACGAAATTTGGTGAGCCAAGTGGTTTTGGTGTACCGATCATTACCTGAAAGAATCATCAAGATTGGGTGAAAAAATGTTTGCTGAGATTTCAGGCAACTCGTACTTTTTTGGAAGCTTGGCAACCCCTTTCCATCAAAGTGATTTTCGCCAGTCTCTGCTTAGGGCTACATCAACAGCAAACAAACCATAGAGATAGAACTTGAAACTGCTTTATTGTGTCAAGTTTCAAAGAGCTAGCACAAACCGTGTTTGATTTAGAGTTCCAAATACATGAATCCCTATAGGAGAAAACAGAGTGAAACCTAAAAATGAAAACGGTTACTGCAAACGAACGGTTTAACCTAGAAGAACGAAATTTGGTGAGCCAAGTGGTTTTGGTGTACTGATCATTACCTGAAAGAATCATCAAGATTGGGTGAAAAAATGTGAGCTGAGATTTCAGGCAACTCGTAGTTTTTTGGAAGCTTGGCAACCCCTTTCCATCAAAGTGATTTTCGCCAGTCTCTGCTTAGGGCTACATCAACAGCAAACAAACCATAGAGATAGAACTTGAAACTGCTTTATTGTGTCAAGTTTCAAAGAGCTAGCACAAACCGTGTTTGATTTAGAGGTCCAAATATATGTATCCCTATAGGAGAAAACAGAGTGAAACCTAAAAATGAAAACGGTTACTGCAAACGAACGGTTTAACATAGAAGAACGAAATTTGGTGAGCCAAGTGGTTTTGGTGTACTCATCATTACCTGAAAGAATCATCAAGATTGGGTGAAAAAATGTTTGCTGAGATTTCAGGCAACTCGTAGTTTTTTGGAAGCTTGGCAACCCCTTTCCATCAAAGTGATTTTCGCCAGTCTATGCTTAGGGCTACATCAACAGCAAACAAACCATAGAGATAGTACTTGCAACTGCTTTATTGTGTCAAGTTTCAAAGAACTAGCACAAACCGTGTTTGATTTAGAGGTCCAAATACATGTATGCCTATAGGAGAAAACAAAGTGAAACCAAAAAATGAAAACGGTTACTGCAAACGAACGGTTTAACGTAGAAGAACGAAATCTGGTGAGCCAAGTGGTTTTGGTGTACTGATCATTACCTGAAAGAATCATCAAGATTGGGTGAAAAAATGTTTGCTGAGATTTCAGGCAACTCGTAGTTTTTTGGAAGCTTGGCAACCCCTTTCCATCAAAGTGATTTTCGCCAGTCTCTGCTTAGGGCTACATCAACAGCAAACAAACCATAGAGATAGAACTTGAAACTGCTTTATTGTGTCAAGTTTCAAAGAGCTAGCACAAACCGTGTTTGATTTAGACGTCCAAATACATGTATCCCTATAGGAGAAAACAGAGTGAAACCTAAAAATGAAAACGGTTACTGCAAACGAACGGTTTAACCTAGAAGAACGAAATTTGGTGAGCCAAGTGGTTTTGGTGTACTGATCATTACCTGAAAGAATCATCAAGATTGGGTGAAAAAATGTTTGCTGAGATTTCAGGCAACTCGTAGTTTTTTGGAAGCTTGGCAACCCCTTTCCATCAAAGTGATTTTCGCCAGTCTCTGCTTAGGGCTACATCAACAGCAAACAAACCATAGAGATAGTACTTGCAACTGCTTTATTGTGTCAAGTTTCAAAGAACTAGCACAAACCGTGTTTGATTTAGAGGTCCAAATACATGTATCCCTATAGGAGAAAACAAAGTGAAACCAAAAAATGAAAACGGTTACTGCAAACGAACGGTTTAACCTAGAAGAACGAAATCTGGTGAGCCAAGTGGTTTTGGTGTATTGATCATTACCTGAAAGAATCATCAAGATTGGGTGAAAAAATGTTTGCTGAGATTTCAGGCAACTCGTAGTTTTTTGCAAGCATGGCAACCCCTTTCCATCAAAGTGATTTTCGCCAGTCTCTGCTTAGGGCTACATCAACAGCAAACAATCCATAGAGATAGAACTTGAAACTGCTTTATTGTGTCAAGTTTCAAAAAGCTAGCACAAACCGTGTTTGATTTAGAGTTCCAAATACATGTATCCCTATAGGAGAAAACAGAGTGAAACCTAAAAATGAAAACGGTTACTGCAAACGAACGGTTTAACCTAGAAGAACGAAATTTGGTGAGCCAAGTGATTTTGGTGTACTGATCATTACCTGAAAGAATTATCAAGATTGGGTTAAAAAATATTTGCTGAGATTTCAGGCAACTCGTAGTTTTTTGGAAGCATGGCAACCCCTTTCCATCAAAGTGATTTTCGCCAGTCTCTGTTTAGGGCTACATCAACAGCAAACAAACCATAGAGATAGAACTTGAAACTGCTTTATTGTGTCAAGTTTCAACGAGCTAGCACAAACCGTGTTTGATTTAGAGTTCCAAATACATGTATCCCTATAGGAGAAAACAGAGTGAAACCTGAAAATGAAAACGGTTACTGCAAAGGAACGGTTTAACCTGGAAGTACGAAATTTGGTGAGCCAAGTGGTTTTGGTGTACTGATCATTACCTGAAAGAATCATCAAGATATGGTGAAAAAATGTTTGCTGAGATTTCAGGGAACTCGTAGTTTTTTGGAAGCTTGGCAACCCCTTTCCATCAAAGTGATTGTCGCCAGTCTCTGCTTAGGGCTACATCAACAGCAAACAAACCATAGAGATAGAACTTGAATCTGCTTTATTGTGTCAAGTTTCAAAGAGCTAGCACAAACCATGTTTGATTTAGAGGTCCAAATACATGTATCCCTATAGGAGAAAACAGAGTGAAACCTAAAAATGAAAACGGTTACTGCAAACGAACGGTTTAACATAGAAGAACGAAATTTGGTGAGCCAAGTGGTTTTGGTGTACTGATCATTACCTTAAAGAATCATCAAGATTGGGTGAAAAAATGTTTGCTGAGATTTCAGGCAACTCGTAGTTTTTTGGAAGCTTGGCAACCCCTTTCCATCAAAGTGATTTTCGCCAGTCTCTGCTTAGGGCTACATCAACAGCAAACAAACCATAGAGATAGTACTTGCAACTGCTTTATTGTGTCAAGTTTCAAAGAGCTAGCACAAACCGTGTTTGATTTATAGGTCCAAATACATGTATCCCTATAGGAGAAAACAGAGTGAAACCTAAAAATGAAAACGGTTACTGCAAACGAACGGTTTAACCTAGAAGAACGAAATTTGGTGAGCCAAGTGGTTTTGGTGTACCGATCATTACCTGAAAGAATCATCAAGATTGGGTGAAAAAATGTTTGCTGAGATTTCAGGCAACTCATAGTTTTTTGGAAGCTTGGCAACCCCTTTCCATCAAAGTGATTTTCGCCAGTCTCTGCTTAGGGCTACATCAACAGCAAACAAACCATAGAGTTAGAACTTGAAACTGCTTTATTGTGTCAAGTTTCAAAGAGCTAGCACAAACCGTGTTTGATTTAGAGGTCCAAATACATGTATCCCTATAGGAGAAAACAGAGTGAAACCTAAAAATGAAAACGGTTACTGCAAACGAACGGTTTAACCTAGAAGAACGAAATTTGGTGAGCCAGGTGGTTTTGGTGTACTGATCATTACCTGAAAGAATCATCAAGATTGGGTGAAAAAATGTTTGCTGAGATTTCAGGCAACTCGTAGTTTTTTGGAAGCTTGGCAACCCCTTTCCATCAAAGTGATTTTCGCCAGTCTCTGCTTAGGGCTACATCAACAGCAAACAAACCATAGAGATAGTACTTGCAACTGCTTTATTGTGTCAAGTTTCAAAGAACTAGCACAAACCGTGTTTGATTTAGAGGTCCAAATACATGTATGCCTATAGGAGAAAACAGAGTGAAACCTAAAAATGAAAACGGTTACTGCAAACGAACGGTTTAACCTAGAAGAACGAAATTTGGTGAACCAAGTGGTTTTGGTGTACTGATCATTACCTGAAAGAATCATCAAGATTGGGTGAAAAAATGTTTGCTGAGATTTCAGGCAACTCATAGTTTTTTGTAAGCTTGGCAACCCCTTTCCATCAAACTGATTTTCGCCAGTCTCTGCTTAGGGCTACATCAACAGCAAACAAACCATAGAGATAGTACTTGCAACTGCTTTATTGTCAAGGTTCAAAGAGCTAGCACAAACCGTGTTTGATTTATAGGTCCAAATACATGTATCCCTATAGGAGAAAACAAAGTGAAACCTAAAAATGAAAACGGTTACTGCAAACGAACGGTTTAACCTAGAAGAACGAAATTTGGTGAGCCAAGTGGTTTTGGTGTACTGATCATTACCTGAAAGAATCATCAAGATTGGGTGAAAAAATGTTTGCTGAGATTTCAGGCAACTCGTACTTTTTTGGAAGCTTGGCAACCCCTTTCCATCAAAGTGATTTTCGCCAGTCTCTGCTTAGGGCTACATCAACAGCAAACAAACCATAGAGATAGAACTTGAAACTGCTTTATTGTGTCAAGTTTCAAAGAGCTAGCACAAACCGTGTTTGATTTAGAGTTCCAAATACATGAATCCCTATAGGAGAAAACAGAGTGAAACCTAAAAATGAAAACGGTTACTGCAAACGAACGGTTTAACCTAGAAGAACGAAATTTGGTGAGCCAAGTGGTTTTGGTGTACTGATCATTACCTGAAAGAATCATCAAGATATGGTGAAAAAATGTTTGCTGAGATTTCAGGCAACTCATAGTTTTTTGGAAGCTTGGCAACCCCTTTCCATCAAAGTGATTTTCGCCAGTCTCTGCTTAGGGCTACATCAACAGCAAACAAACCATAGAGATAGAACTTGAAACTGCTTTATTGTGTCAAGTTTCAAAGAGCTAGCACAAACCGTGTTTGATTTAGAGGTCCAAATACATGTATCCCTATAGGAGAAAACAGAGTGAAACCTAAATATGGAAACGGTTACTGCAAACGAACGGTTTAACCTAGAAGAACGAAATTTGGTGAGACAAGTGGTTTTGGTGTACTGATTATTATCTGAAAGAAACATCAAGATTGGGTGAAAAAATGTTTGCTGAGATTTCAGGCAACTCGTAGTTTTTTGGAAGCTTGGCAACCCCTTTCCATCAAAGTAATTTTCGCCAGTCTCTGCTTAGGGCTACATCAACAGCAAACAAACCATAGAGATAGAATTTGAAACTCCTTTATTGTGTCAAGTTTCAAAGAGCTAGCACAAACCGTGTTTGATTTAGAGGTCCAAATACATGTATCCCTATAGGAGAAAACAGAGTGAAACCTAAAAATGAAAACGGTTACTGCAAACGAACGGTTTAACCTAGAAGAACGAAATTTGGTGAGCCAAGTGGTTTTGGTGTACTGATCATTACCTGAAAGAATCATGAAGATTGGGTGAAAAAATGTTTGCTGAGATTTCAGGCAACTCGTAGATTTTTGGAAGCTTGGCAACACCTTTCCATCAAAGTGATTTTCGCCAGTCTCTCCTTAGGGCTACATCAACAGCAAACAAACCATAGAGAAAGAACTTGAAACTGCTTTATTGTGTCAAGTTTCAAGGAGCTAGCACAAACCGTGTTTGATTTAGAGTTCCAAATACATGTATCCCTATAGGAGAAAACAGAGTGAAACCTAAAAATGAAAACGGTTACTGCAAACGAACGGTTTAACCTAGAAGAACGAAATTTGGTGAGCCAAGTGGTTTTGGTGTACTGATCATTACCTGAAAGAATCATCAAGATTGGGTGAAAAAATGTTTGCTGAGATTTCAGGCAACTCGTAGTTTTTTGGAAGCTTGGCAACCCCTTTCCATCAAAGTAATTTTCGCCAGTCTCTGCTTAGGGCTACATCAACAGCAAACAAACCATAGAGATAGAATATGAAACTCCTTTATTGTGTCAACTTTCAAAGAGATAGCACAAACCGAGTTTGATTTAGAGTTCCAAATACATGTATCCCTATAGGAGAAAACAGAGTGAAACCTAAAAATGAAAACGGTTACTGCAAACGAACGGTTTAACCTAGAAGAACGAAATTTGGTGAGCCAAGTGGTTTTGGTGTACTGATCATTACCTGAAAGAATCATCAAGATTGGGTTAAAAAATGTATGCTGAGATTTCAGGCAACTCGTAGTTTTTTGGAAGCTTGGCAACCCCTTTCCATCAAAGTGATTTTCGCCAGTCTCTGCTTAGGGCTACATCAACAGCAAACAAACCATAGAGATAGAACTTGAAACTCCTTTATTGTGTCAAGTTTCAAAGAGGTAGCGCAAACCCTGTTTGATTTAGAGTTCCAAATACATGTATCCCTATAGGAGAAAACAGAGTGAAACCTAAAAATGAAAACGGTTACTGCAAACGAACGGTTTAACCTAGAAGAACTAAATTTGGTGAGCCAGTGGTTTTGGTGTACTGATCATTACCTGAAAGAATCATCAAGATATGGTGAAAAAATGTTTGCAGAGATTTCAGGCAACTCGTAGTTTTTTGGAAGCTTGGCAACCCCTTTCAATCAAAGTGATTTTCGCCAGTCTCTGCTTAGGACTACATCAACAGCAAGCAAACCATAGAGATAGAACTTGAAACTGCTTTATTGTGTCAAGTTTCAAAGAGCTAACACAAACGGTGTTTGATTTAGAGTTCCAAATACATGTATCCCTATAGGAGAAAACAGAGTGAAACCTAAAAATGAAAGCGGTTACTGCAAACGAATGGTTTAACCTAGAAGAACGAAATTTGGTGAGCCAAGTGGTTTTGGTGTACTGATCATTACCTGAAAGAATCATCAAGATTGGGTGAAAAAATGTTTGCTGAGATTTCAGGCAACTCGTAGTTTTTTGGAAGCTTGGCAACCCCTTTCCATCAAAGTGATTTTCGCCAGTCTCTGCTTAGGGCTACATCAACAGCAAACAAACCATAGAGATAGAACTTGAAACTGCTTTATTGTGTCAAGTTTCAAAGTGCAAGCACAAACCGTGTTTGATTTAGAGTTCCAAATACATGTATCCCTATAGGAGAAAACAGAGTGAAACCTAAAAATGAAAACGGTTACTGCAAACGAACGGTTTAACCTAGAAGAACGAAATTTGGTGAGCCAAGTGGTTTTGGTGTACTGATCATTACCTGAAAGAATCATCAAGATTGGGTGAAAAAATGTTTGCTGAGATTTCAGGCAACTCGTAGTTTTTTGGAAGCTTGGCAACCCCTTTCCATCAAAGTAATTTTCGCCAGTCTCTGCTTAGGGCTACATCAACAGCAAACAAACTATAGAGATAGAATATGAAACTCCTTTATTGTGTCAAGTTTCAAACAGATAGCACAAACCGTGTTTGTTTTAGAGTTCCAAATACATGTATCCCTATAGGAGAAAACAGAGTGAAACCTAAAAATGAAAACGGTTACTGCAAACGAACGGTTTAACCTAGAAGAACGAAATTTGGTGAGCCAAGTGGTTTTGGTGTACTGATCATTACCTGAAAGAATCATCAAGATTGGGTGAAAAAATGTATGCTGAGATTTCAGGAAACTCGTATTTTTTTGGAAGCTTGGCAACCTCTTTCCATCAAAGTGATTTTCGCCAGTCTCTGCTTAGGGCTACATCAACAGCAAACAAACCATAGAGATAGAACTTGAAACTCCTTTATTGTGTCAAGTTTCAAAGAGGTAGCACAAACCCTGTTTGATTTAGAGTTTCAAATACATGTATCCCTATAGGAGAAAACAGAGTGAAACCTAAAAATGAAAACGGTTACTGCAAACGAACGGTTTAACCTAGAAGAACTAAATTTGGTGAGCCAGTGGTTTTGGTGTACTGATCATTACCTGAAAGAATCATCAAGATTGGGTGAAAAAATGTTTGCTGAGATTTCAGGCAAATCGTAGTTTTTGGAAGCTTGGCAACCCCTTTCCATCAAAGTGATTTTCGCCAGTCTCTACTTAGGACTACATCAACAGCAAGCAAACCATAGAGATAGAACTTGAAACTGCTTTATTGTGTCATGTTTCAAAGAGCTAGCACAAACCGTGTTTGATTTAGAGTTCCAAATACATGTATCCCTATAGGAGAAAACAGAGTGAAACCTAAAAATGAAAACGGTTACTGCAAACGAACGGTTTAACCTAGAAGAACGAAATTTGGTGAGCAAAGTGGTTTTCTTGTACTGATCATTACCTGAAAGAATCATCAAGATTAAGTGAAAAAATGTATGCTGAGATTTCAGGCAACTCGTAGTTTTTTGGAAGCTTGGCAACCCCTTTCCATCAAAGTGATTTTCGCCAGTCTCTGCTTAGGGCTACATCAACAGCAAACAAACCATAGAGATAGAACTTGAAACTGCTTTATTGTGTCAAGTTTCAAAGAGCTAGCAAAAACCGTGTTTGATTTAGAGTTGCAAATACATGTATCCCTATAGGAGAAAACAGAGTGAAACCTAAAAATGAAAACGGTTACTGAAAACGAACGGTTTTACCTAGGAGAACGAAATTTGGTGAGCCAAGTGGTTTTGGTGTACTGATCATTTCCTGAAAGAATCATCAAGATTGGGTGAAAAAATGTTTGCTGAGATTTCAGGCAACTCGTAGTTTTTTGGAAGCCTGGCAACTTCTTTCCATCCATGTAATTTTCGCCAGTCTCTGCTTAGGGCTACATCAACAGCAAACAAACCATAGAGATAGAACATGAAACTGCTTTATTGTGTCAAGTTTCAAAGAGCTAGCACAAACCGTGTTTGATTTAGAGGTCCAAATACATGTATCCCTATAGGAGAAAACAGAGTGAAACCTAAAAATGAAAACGGTTACTGCAAACGAACGGTTTAACCTAGAAGAACGAAATTTGGTGAGCCAAGTGGTTTTGGTGTACTGATCATTACCTGAAAGAATCATCAAGATTGGGTGAAAAAATGTTTGCTGAGATTTCAGGCAACTCGTAGTTTTTTGGAAGCTTGGCAACCCCTTTCCATCAAAGTGATTTTCGCCAGTCTCTGCTTAGGGCTACATCAACAGCAAACAAACCATAGAGATAGAACTTGAAACTGCTTTATTGTGTCAAGTTTCAAAGAGCTAGCAAAAACCGTGTGTGATTTAGAGTTGCAAATACATGTATCCCTATAGGAGAAAACAGAGTGAAACCTAAAAATGAAAACGGTTACTGCAAACGAACGGTTTAACCTAGAAGAACGAAATTTGGTGAGCCAAGTAATTTTGGTGTATTGATCATTACCTGAAAGAACCATCAAGATTGGGTGAAAAAATGTTTGCTGAGATTTCAGGCAACTCGTAGTTTTTTGGATGCTTGGCAACCCCTTTCCATCAAAGTGATTTTCGCCAGTCTCTGCTTAGGGCTACATCAACAGCAAACAAACCATAGAGATACAACTTGAAACTCCTTTATTGTGTCAAGTTTCAAAGAGATAGCACAAACCGTGTTTGATTTAGAGTTGCAAATACATGTATCCCTATAGGAGAAAACAGAGTGAAACCTAAAAATGAAAACGGTTACTGCAAACGAACGGTTTAACCTAGAAGAACGAAATTTGGTGAGCCTAGTGTTTTGGGTGTACTGATCATTACCTGAAAGATTCATCAAGATTGGGTGAAAAAATGTTTGCTGAGATTTTAGGCAACTCGTAGTTTTTTGGAAGCTTGGCAACCCCTTTCCATGAAAGTGATTTTCGCCAGTCTCTGCTTAGGGCTACATCAACAGCAAACAAACCATAGAGATAGAACTTGAAACTGCTTTATTGTGTCAAGTTTCAAAGAGCTAGCAAAAACCGTGTTTGATTTAGAGTTCCAAATACATGTATCCCTATAGGAGAAAACAGAGTGAAACCTAAAAATGAAAACGGTTACTGCAAACGAACGGTTTAACCTAGAAGAACAAAATTTGGTGAGCCAAGTGGTTTTGGTGTACTGATCATTACCTGAAAGAATCATGAAGATTGGGTGAAAAAATGTTTGCTGAGATTTCAGGAAACTCGTAGTTTTTTGGAAGCTTGGCAACCCCTTTCCATCAAAGTAATTTTCGCCAGTCTCTGCGTAGGGCTACATAAACAGCAAACAAACCATAGAGATAGAACTTGAAACTGCTTTATTGTGTCAAGTTTCAAAGAGCTAGCGCAAACCGTGTTTGATTTAGAGTTCCAAATACATGTATCCCTATAGGAGAAAACAGAGTGAAACCTAAAAATGAAAACGGTTACTGCAAACGAACGGTTTTAACTAGAAGAACGAAATCTGGTGAGCCAAGTGGTTTTGGTGTACTGATCATTACCTGAAAGAATCATCAAGATTGGGTGAAAAAATGTTTGCTGAGATTTCAGGCAACTCGTAGTTTTTTGGAAGCTTGGCAACCCCTTTCGATCAAAGTGATTTTCACCAGTCTCTGCTTAGGGCTACATCAACAGCAAACAAACCATAGAGATAGAACGTGAAACTGCTTTATTGTGTCAAGTTTCAAAGAGCTAGCACAAACCGTATTTGATTTAGAGGTCCAAATACATGTATCCCTATAGGAGAAAACAGAGTGAAACCTAAAAATGAAAACGGTTACTGCAAACGAACGGTTTAAACTAGAAGAACGAAATTTGGTGAGCCAAGTGGTTTTGGTGTACTGATCATTACCTGAAAGAATCATCAAGATTGGGTGAAAAAATGTTTGCTGAGATTTCAGGCAACTTGTAGTTTTTTGGAAGCTTGGCAACCCATTTCCATCAAAGTGATTTTCGCCAGTCTCTGCTTAGGGCTACATCAACAGCAAACAAACCATAGAGATAGAACTTGAAACTGCTTTATTGTGTCAAGTTTCAAAGAGCTAGCACAAACCGTGTTTGATTTAGAGTTCCAAATACATGTATCCCTATAGGAGAAAACAGAGTGAAACCTAAAAATGAAAACGGTTACTGCAAACGAACGGTTTAACCTAGAAGAACGAAATTTGGTGAGCCAAGTGGTTTTGGTGTACTGATCATTACCTGAAAGAACCATCAAGATTGGGTAAAAAAATGTTTGCTGAGATTTCAGGCAACTCGTAGTTTTTTGGATGCATGGCAACCCCTTTCCATCAAAGTGATTTTCGCCAGTCTCTGCTTAGTGCTACATCAACAACAAGGAAACCATAGAGATAGAACTTGAAACTCCTTTATTGTGTCAAGTTTCAAAGAGCTAGCACAAACCGTGTTTGATTTAGAGTTGCAAATACATATATCCCTATAGGAGAAAACAGAGTGAAACCTAAAAATGAAAACGGTTACTGCAAACGAACGGTTTAACCTAGAAGAACGAAATTTGGTGAGCCAAGTGGTTTTGGTGTACTGATCATTACCTGAAAGAATCATCAAGATTGGGTGAAAAAATGTTTGCTGAGATTTCAGGCAACTCATAGTTTTTTGGAAGCTTGGCAACCCCTTTCCATCAAAGTGATTTTCGCCAGTCTCTGCTTAGGGCTACATCAACAGCAAACAAACCATAGAGAAAGAACTTGAAACTGCTTTATTTTGTCAAGTTTCAAGGAGCTAGCACAAACCGTGATTGATTTAGAGGTCCAAATACATGTATCCCTATAGGAGAAAACAGAGTGAAACCTAAAAATTAAAACGGTTACTGCAAACAAACGGTTTAACCTAGAAGAACGAAATTTGGTGAGCCAAGTGGTTTTGGTGTACTGATCATTACCTGAAAGAATCATCAAGATTGGGTGAAAAAATGTTTGCTGAGATTTCAGGCAACTCGTAGTTTTTTGGAAGCTTGGCAACCCCTTTCCATCAAAGTGATTTTCGCCAGTCTCTGCTTAGGGCTACATCAACAGCAAACAAACCATAGAGATAGAACTTGAAACTGCTTTATTGTGTCAAGTTTCAAAGAGCTAGCACAAACCGTGTTTGATTTAGAGGTCCAAATACATGTATCCCCATAGGAGAAAACAGAGTGAAACCTAAAAATGAAAACGGTTACTGCAAACGAACGGTTTAACCTAGAAGAACGAAATTTGGTGAGCCAAGTGGTTTTGGTGTACCTATCATTACCTGAAACAATCATCAAGATTGGGTGAAAAAATGTTTGCTGAGATTTCAGGCAACTTGTAGTTTTTGGAAGCTTGGCAACCCCTTTCTATCAAAGTGATTTTCGCCAGTCTCTGCTTCGGGCTACATCAACAGCAAACAACCCATAGAGAAAGAACTTGAAACTGCTTTATTGTGTCAGGTTTCAAAGAGCTAGCAAAACCGTGTTCGATTAAGAGTTCCAAACATGTATCCCTATAGGAGAAAACAGAGTGAAACCTAAAAATGAAAACGGTTACTGCAAACGAACGGTTTAACCTAGAAGAACGAAATTTGGTGAGCCAAGTGGTTTTGGTGTACTGATCATTACCTGAAAGAATCATCAAGATTGGGTGAAAAAATGTTTGCTGAGATTTCAGGCAACTCGTAATTTTTTGGAAGCTTGGCAACCCCTTTCCATGAAAGTGTTTTCCGCCACTCTATGCTTAGGGCTACATCAACAGCAAACAAACCATAGAGATAGAACTTGAAACTGCTTTATTGTGTCAAGTTTCAAAGAGCTAGCAGAAACCGTATTTGATTTAGAGGTCCAAATACATGTATCCCTATAGGAGAAAACAGAGTGAAACCTAAAAATGAAAACGGTTACTGCAAACGAACGGTTTAAACTAGAAGAACGAAATTTGGTGAGCCAAGTGGTTTTGGTGTACTGATCATTACCTGAAAGAATCATCAAGATTGGGTGAAAAAATGTTTGCTGAGATTTCAGGCAACTCGTAGTTTTTTGGAAGCTTGGCAACCCCTTTCCATCAAAGTGATTTTCGCCAGTCTCTGCTTAGGGCTACATCAACAGCAAACAAACCATAGAGATAGAACTTCAAACTCCTTTATTGTGTCAAGTTTCAAAGAGCTAGCAAAAACCGTGTTTGATTTAGAGTTCCAAATACATGTATCCCTATAGGAGAAAACAGAGTGAAACCTAAAAATGAAAACGGTTACTGCAAACGAACGGTTTAACCTAGAAGAACGAAATTTGGTGAGCCAAGTGGTTTTGGTGTACTGATTATTACCTGAAAGAACCATCAAGATTGGGTGAAAAAATGTTTGCTGAGATTTCAGGCAACTCGTTGTTTTTTGGAAGCTTGGCAACCCCTTTCCATCAAAGTGATTTTCGCCAGTCTCTGCTTAGGGCTACATCAACAACAAACAAACCATAGAGATAGAACTTGAAACTCCTTTATTGTGTCAAGTTTCAAACAGCTAGCACAAACCGTGTTTTATTTAGAGTTGCAAATACATGTATCCCTATTGGAGAAAACAGAGTGAAACCTAAAAATGAAAACGGTTAGTGCAAACGAACGGTTTAACCAAGAAGAACGAAATTTGGTGAGCCAAGTGGTTTTGGTGTACTGATCATTACCTGAAAGAATCATCAGTATTGGGTGAAAAAATGTTTGCTGAGATTTCAGGCAACTCGTAGTTTTTTGGAAGCTTGGCAACCCCTTTCCATCAAAGTGATTTTCGCCAGTCTCTGCTTAGGGCTACATCAACAGCAAACAAACCATAGAGATAGAACTTGAAACTGCTTTATTGTGTCAAGTTTCAAAGAGCTAGCACAAACCGTGTTTGATTTAGAGGTCCAAATACATGTATCCCCATAGGAGAAAACAGAGTGAAACCTAAAAATGAAAACGGTTACTGCAAACGAACGGTTTAACCTAGAAGAACGAAATTTGGTGAGCCAAGTGGTTTTGGTGTACCTATCATTACCTGAAACAATCATCAAGATTGGGTGAAAAAATGTTTGCTGAGATTTCAGGCAACTCGTAGTTTTTGGAAGCTTGGCAACCCCTTTCTATCAAAGTGATTTTCGCCAGTCTCTGCTTCGGGCTACATCAACAGCAAACAAACCATAGAGATAGAACTTGAAACTGCTTTATTGTGTCAAGTTTCAAAGAGCTAGCACAAACCGTGTTTCATTTAGAGTTCCAAATACATGTATCTGTATAGGAGAAAACAGAGTGAAACCTAAAAATGAAAACGGTTACTGCAAACGAACGGTTTAACCTAGAAGAACGAAATTTGGTGAGCCAAGTGGTTTTGGTGTACTGATCATTACCTGAAAGAATCATCAAGATTGGGTGAAAAAATGTTTGCTGAGATTTCAGGCAACTCGTAGTTTTTTGGAAGCTTGGCAACCCCTTTCCATGAAAGTGTTTTTCGCCACTCTATGCTTAGGGCTACATCAACAGCAAACAAACCATAGAGATAGAACTTGAAACTGCTTTATTGTGTCAAGTTTCAAAGAGCTAGCAGAAACCGTATTTGATTTAGAGGTCCAAATACATGTATCCCTATAGGAGAAAACAGAGTGAAACCTAAAAATGAAAACGGATACTGCAAACGAACGGTTTAACCTAGAAGAACGAAATTTGGTGAGCCAAGTGTTTTTGGTGTACTGATCATTACCTGAAACAATCATCAAGATTGGGTGAAAAAATGTTTGCTGAGATTTCAGGCAATTCGTAGTTTTTGGAAGCTTGGCAACCCCTTTCCATCAAAGTGATTTTCGCCAGTCTCTGCTTCGGGCTACATCAACAGCAAACAAACCATAGAGATAGAACTTGAAACTGCTTTATTGTGTCAAGTTTCAAAGAGCTAGCACAAACCGTGTTTGATTTAGAGGTCCAAATACATGTATCCCTATAGGAGAAAACAGAGTGAAACCTAAAAATGAAAACGGATACTGCAAACGAACGGTTTAACCTAGAAGAACGAAATTTGGTGAGCCAAGTGGTTTTGGTGTACTGATCATTACCTGAAGGAATCATCAAGATTGGGTGAAAAAATGTTTGCTGAGATTTCAGGCAACTCGTACTTTTTGGAAGCTTGGCAACCCCTTTCCATGAAAGTGATATTCGCCAGTCTCTGCATAGGGCTACATCAACAGCAAACAAACCATAGAGATAGAACTTGAAACTGCTTTATTGTGTCAAGTTTCAAAGAGCTAGCACAAACCGTGTTTGATTTAGAGTTGCAAATACATGTATCCCTATTGGAGAAAACAGAGTGAAACCTAAAAATGAAAACGGTTACTGCAAACGAACGGTTTAACCTAGAAGAACGAAATTTGGTGAGCCAAGTGGTTTTGGTGTACTGATCATTACCTGAAAGAATCATCAAGATTGGGTGAAAAAATGTTTGCTGAGATTTCATGCAACTCGTAGTTTTTTGGAAGCTTGGCAACCCCTTTCCATCAAAGTGATTTTCGCCAGTCTCTGCTTAGGGCTACATCAACAGCAAACAAACCATAGAGATAGAACTTGAAACTGCTTTATTGTGTCAAGTTTCAAAGAGCTAGCACAAACCGTGTTTGATTTAGAGGTCCAAATACATGTATCCCCATAGGAGAAAACAGAGTGAAACCTAAAAATGAAAACGGATACTGCAAACGAACGGTTTAACCTAGAAGAACGAAATTTGGTGAGCCAAGTGGTTTTGGTGTACTGATCATTACCTGAAAGAATCATCAAGATTGGGTGAAAAAATGTTTGCTGAGATTTCAGGCAACTCGTAGTTTTTTGGAAGCTTGGCAACCCCTTTCCATCAAAGGGATTTTCGCCAGTCTCTGCTTAGGGCTACATCAACAGCAAACAAACCATAGAGATAGAACTTGAAACTCCTTTATTGTGTCAAGTTTCAAAGAGCTAGCACAAACCGTGTTTGATTTAGAGTTCCAAATACATTTATCCCTATAGGAGAAAACAGAGTGAAACCTAAAAATGAAAACGGTTACTGCAAACGAACGGTTTAACCTAGAAGAACGAAATTTGGTGAGCCAAGTGGTTTTGGTGTACTGATCATTACCTGAAAGAACCATCAAGATTGGGTGAAAAAATGTTTGCTGAGATTTCAGGCAACTCGTAGTTTATTGGATGCTTGGCAACCCCTTTCCATCAAAGTGATTTTCGCCAGTCTCTGCTTAGGGCTACATCAACAGCAAACAAACCATAGAGATAGAACTTGAAACTGCTCTATTGTGTCAAGTTTCAAACAGCTAGCACAAACCGTGTTTGATTTAGAGTTCCAAATAATGTATCCCTATAGGAGAAAACAGAGTGAAACCTAAAAATTAAAACGGTTACTGCAAATGAACTGTTTAACCTAGAAGAACGAAATTTGGTGAGCCAAGTGGTTTTGGTGTACTGATCATTACCTGAAAGAATCATCAAGATATGGTGAAAAAATGTTTGCTGAGATTTCAGGCAACTCGTAGTTTTTTGGAAGCTTGGCAACCCCTTTCCATGAAAGTGATTTTCGCCACTCTATGCTTAGGGCTACATCAACAGCAAACAAACCATAGAGATAGAACTTGAAACTGCTTTATTGTGTCAAGTTTCAAAGAGCTAGCACAAACCGTGTTTGATTTAGAGTTCCAAATACATTTATCCCTATAGGAGAAAACAGAGTGAAACCTAAAAATGAAAATGGTTACTGCAAACGAACGGTTTAACCTAGAAGAACGAAATTTGGTGAGCCAAGTGGTTTTGGTGTACTGATCATTACCTGAAAGAATCATCAAGATTGGGTGAAAAAATGTTTGCTGAGATTTCAGGCAACTCGTAGTTTTTTGGAAGCTTGGCAACCCCTTTCCATCAAAGTGATTTTCGCCAGTCTCTGCTTAGGACTACATCAACAGCAAACAAACCATAGAGATAGAACTTGAAACTCCTTTATTGTGTCAAGTTTCAAAGAGCTAGCACAAACCGTGTTTGATTTAGAGTTCCAAATACATGTATCCCTATAGGAGAAAACAGAGTGAAACCTAAAAATAAAAACGGTTACTGCAAACGAACGGTTTAACCTAGAAGAACGAAATTTGGTGAGCCAAGTGGTTTTGGTGTACTGATCATTACCTGAAAGAACCATCAAGATTGGGTGAAAAAATGTTTGCTGAGATTTCAGGAAACTCGTAGTTTTTTGGAAGCTTGGCAACCCCTTTCCATCAAAATGATTTTCGCCAGTCTCTGCTTAGGGCTACATCAACAGCAAACAAACCATAGAGATAGAACTTGAAACTCCTTTATTGTGTCAAGTTTCAAAGAGCTAGCACAAACCGTGTTTGATTTAGAGTTCCGAATACATGTATCCCTATAGGAGAAAACAGAGTGAAACATAAAAATGAAAACGGTTACTGCAAACGAACGGTTTAACCTAGAAGAACGAAATTTGGTGAGCCAAGTGGTTTTGGTGTACTGATCATTACCTGAAACAATCATCAAGATTGGGTGAAAAAATGTTTGCTGAGATTTCAGGCAACTCGTAGTTTTTTGGAAGCTTGGCAACCCCTTTCCATCAAAGTGATTTTCGCCAGTCTCTGCTTCGGGCTACATCAACAGCAAACAAACCATAGAGATATAACTTGAAACTGCTTTATTGTGTCAAGTTTCAAAGAGCTAGCACAAACCGTGTTTGATTTAGAGGTCCAAATACATGTATCCCTATAGGAGAAAACAGAGTGAAACCTAAAAATGAAAACGGATACTGCAAACGAACGGTTTAACCTAGAAGAACGAAATTTGGTGAGCCAAGTGGTTTTGGTGTACTGATCATTACCTGAAGGAATCATCAAGATTGGGTGAAAAAATGTTTGCTGAGATTTCAGGCAACTCGTACTTTTTGGAAGCTTGGCAACCCCTTTCCATGAAAGTGATATTCGCCAGTCTCTGCATAGGGCTACATCAACAGCAAACAAACCATAGAGATAGAACTTGAAACTGCTTTATTGTGTCAAGTTTCAAAGAGCTAGCACAAACCGTGTTTGATTTAGAGTTCCAAATACATGTATCCCTATAGGAGAAAACAGAGTGAAACCTAAAAATGAAAACGGTTACTGCAAACGAACGGTTTAACCTAGAAGAACGAAATTTGGTGAGCCAAGTGGTTTTGGTGTACTGATCATTACCTGAAAGAACCATCAAGATTGGGTGAAAAAATGTTTGCTGAGATTTCAGGCAACTCGTAGTTTTTTGGAT
>NW_027523283.1:0-30168 GCF_052094955.1 Ictidomys tridecemlineatus
GCTCTCTGTAACAGTCTACCTGCACCTCAGTCTCCAACCTCTGCTCTCTGTAACATCCTTCATGAACTCAGTCTCCAAAAACTGCTCTCTATAACAGTCTTTCTACACCCCAGTCTCAGAACTCTCCTCTCTGTAACAGGCCTTCTGCACGCCAGTCTTAAAACTCTGCTCTCTGTCGCAGGCCTTCTGCAACTCAGTCTCCAACCTCTGCTCTCTGCAATGATCCTTCTGCATCCCAGTCTCCAAACTCTGCTCTCTGCAATGATCCTACTGTACCCCAGTCTCCAACTTCTGCTCTCTCTAAGAGTCCTTCTGCACCTCAGTCTCAAAACTCTGCTCTCTGCAACATTCCTTCTGAAGCCCAGTCTCCATCCTCTGCTCTCTGCAAATATCATTCTGCACCCGAGTTTCCAACCTTTGCTCTCTGTAACAGTCCTTCTGAACCTCAGTCTCCAAAATGCTCTCTGTAAGATCTTTCTGCAACCCAGTCTCGAAATTGTGCTATCTCTAACAGTCCTTCTGCACCCCAGTCTCCAAAGTCTGCTCTCTGTAACAGGCCTTCTGCAGCCCGGTCTCGATTCTCTGCTCTCTGTAACAGGCCTTCTGCACCCCAGTCTCCAAACTCTTCTCTCTGCAAGGATCCTTCTTCACCTCACTCTCCAACCTCTGCTCTCTGTAACAGTTCTTCTACACCTCTGTCTCCAACCTCTCCTCTCTGTATCAATCATTCTGCACCTCAGTCTCCAACCTCTGCTCTCTTTAACAGTCCTTCTGCACCTCAGTCTTTAATGAATGCTCTCTGTAACAGGCTTTCTGCACCCCAGTCTCCAACCTTTGCTCTCTGTAACAGTTTTTCTGCACCCAAATCTCGAACCTCTGCTCTCTGTAACAGTCCTTCTGCAACCCAGTATCCAAACTCTTCTCTCTGCAATGATCCTTCAGCATCTCAGTCTCCAACCTCTGCTCTCTGCAACAGTCCTTCTGCACCCCAGTCTCCAGACTCTGCTCTCTTTAAGATCTTTTTGCATCCCTTTCTCCAACCTCTGCTCTTTGTAATAGTCCTCCTGCACCCCAGTATCCAACCTCTGCTCTCTGAAAAATTCCTTCTGCAACTCAGTCTCCAACCTCTTCTCTCTGCAACGATCCTTCTGCACCTCAGTCTCCAACCTCTGCTCTCTGCAACAGTCTATCTAAACCCCAGTCTCCAACCTCTGCTCTCTGCAACGATCTTTCTGCATCCCAGTCTCCAAAAACTGCTCTCTGAAACAGTTTTTCTGCACCCCAATCTCCAACTTCTGCTCTCTCCTACAGTACTCCTGCACCCCAGTCTCCAACCTCTGCTCTCTGCAATATTTCTTCTGCACCCCAGTATCCAACCTGTGCTCTTTGTAACTGTAAAGCTGCACCTTAGTCTGCAAACTCTGCTCTCTGTAGCGATCCTTCTGCACTTCATTTTCCAACCTCTGCTCTCTGCAACGAACCTTCTGTGCCCCAGTCTCCATCCTCTGCTCTCTGTAAGAATTCTATTGCACCCCAGTCTCCTTAGGCTCCTCTCTGTAAAAGTCCTTCGGCACCTCAGTCTCCAAGTTCTGCAATCTGTACAGTCCTTCTGCAACCCAGTCTCAAACCTCTGCTCTCATAATTGATCTTTCTGCACCTCAGTCTCCAAACTCTGCTCTCTTTAATAGTCCTTCTCCACCCCAGTCTCCAACATCTGCTATCTGCAACGATCCTCCTTGTCCCCAGGCTCCAACCTCTGCTATCTGCAACGGTCCTCCTACACCCCAGTTTCTAAACTCTGCTCTCTTTAACAATCCTTCTGCACCTCAGTCTCCAAACTCTTCTCTCTGAAAAAGTCCTTCTTCACCCCAGTCTCCAACCTCTGCTCTCAGTAACAGTTCTTCTGCACCCCAATCTCCAAACTCTGCTCTCTGTAACACTCCTTCTGCACCCTAGGCTCCACCCTCTACTCTCTGTAAAAGTCCTTCTGAACCTCAGTCTCCAACCTCTGCTCTCTGTAAGATCCTTCTGAATCCCATTCTCCAAACGCTGCTCTCTGTAACAGTCCTTCTGCACCCCAGTCTCCAAACTCTTCTCTCTGTAACAGGCCTTCTGCACTCCAGTCTCTAACCTGTGCTCTCTGCAACGATCCTTCTGCACCCCAGTCTCCAAACTCTGCTCTCTGTAACAGTCCTTCTGCACCCCAGGATCCTACATCTGCTCAGTGAAACAGTCCTTCTTCACCTCAGTCTGAAAACTCTGCTCTCTGCAAAAATCCTTCTGCACCCGAGTTTCCAACCTTTGCTCTCTGTAACAGTCCTTCTGAACTTCAGTCTCCAAAATGCTCTCTGTAAGATCCTTCTGCAACCCAGTCTCGAAATTGTGCTATCTGTAACAGTCCTTCTTCTCCCCAGTCTCCAAAGTCTGCTCTCTGTAACAGGCCTTCTGCAGCCCGGTCTTGATTCTCTGCTCTCTGTAACAGGCCTTCTGCACCCCAGTATCCAACCTCTTCTCTCTGCAAGGATCCTTCTTCACCTCAGTCTCCAACCTCTGCTCTCTGCAACAGTCCTTCTGTACCACAGTCTCCAACCTTTGCTCTCTGCAAAAGTCTTTCTCCACCCCAGTCTCAAACCTCTGATTTCTGTATCAGTCTTTCTGCACAACAGTTTTCAAACTCTGCTGTCTGTAACAGTCCTTCTGAACCTCTGTCTCCAACCTCTGCTCTCTGCAACCTTAATTCTGCACACCATTCTCTAACCTCTTCTCTCTCCAACAGTCCTTCTGAACCAAAGTCTCCAACATCTGCTCTCTGCAAAAGTCCTTCTTTACTCTAGTCTTTAAACTCTGCTGTCTGTACCAGTCCTTCTGTACTACAGTCTCCAAACTCTGCTCTCTGTAACCTTAATTCTGCACCCTAGTCTCCAACCTCTTCTTTCTGTATCAGTACTTCTTCACCCCAGTCTCCAACCTCTGATCTCTGTAACATTCTTACTGCACCTCAGTCTCCAACTTCTGCTCTATGTGACAGTTCTTCTACAGCCCTCTCTCCAAACTCTACTCTCTGCAACAGTTTTTCTACACCACATTCTCCAACATCTGCTCTCTGTAACAGTCCTTTTGTATTGCAGTCTCCAAACTTTGCTTTGTGTAACGGTCCTTTTACACACCAGACTGCAACCTCTGCTTTCTGTATCAGTCCTTCTGCACCCGAGTCTCCAACCTCTATTCTCTGTCACAGTCATTCTGCTCCTCAGTCTTTAAACTCTTCTCTCTGCAACAGTCCTTCTGCACCCAAGTCTCCAACACCTGCTACTTGCAATAGTCCTTCTACACCCCATTCTAAAACATCTGCTCCCTGCAATGGTCCTTCTGCACCTCAGTCTTCAACGTCTACTCTCTGTAACATTCATTCTGCACCTCATTCTTCCAACTCAGATCTCTGTAAGATTTTTCTGCAACCCAGTCTCCAAACTCTGCCCTCTTCAACGATCCTTCTTCACCCCAGTTTCCAAACTATGCTCTCTGTAACAGTCCAGTTGCACCTCAGTCTCCAAACTCTGGTCTCTATAAGATGTTTCTGCAACCCTGTCTCAAAACTCTGCTCTCTGTAACAGTCTTTCTGCACCCCAGTCTCCAACTTCTGCTCTCTGCAACAATCCTTCCAATCCCTAGTCTCCAACCTCTGCTTTATTCAATAGTCCTTCTGCACAACAGTCTCCAACATCTGTTCTCTGTAAAAATTATTCTTCACCTTAGTTCCCAAACTCTGCAATGGTCCTTCTGCACCCCAGTCTCCATCCTCTGCTCTCTGTAAAAATCCTTTTGCAACCCAGTCTCCAAACTCTGCTCTCTCCAACAATCCTTCTGCACCAAGTCTACAACATCTGTTCTCTACAACAGTCCTTCTGCACCTCAGTCTGAAAACTCTGCTCTCTGTAATGATCCTTGGACAACCCAGTCTCCAAACTCTGCTTTCTGTAGCAGTCTTTGTACACGTCATTCTCCAATTCTGCTATCTGTAACAGTCCTTCTGCATTCCCGTATCCAACCTCTGCTCTCTATAAGATCCTTCTGCACCCAGGTTTCCAAACTCTGCTCCCTGTAACATTCTTTCTGGTACCCAGTCTCCAACCTCTTCTCTCTGTAACAGTCCTTCTGCTCCCCAGTCTCCAAGCCCTGCTCTCTGTAACAGTCCTTCTGTACCGCAGTCTCCAACCTCTGTTCTCTGTAATTGTCTTTCTGTACCACAGTCTCCAAACTCTGCTCTTTGCAACGGTCCTTCTGAACCCCATTCTCCAACCTCTGTTGTCTGCAAGAGTCCTTCAGCACCTCAGTCTCCAACCTCTTCTTTCTGCAACAATTCTTTGCACCCAAGTCTCCAACATCTCCTCTCTGAAAAAGTAATACTGCACCCGAGTCTCCAACATCTGCTCTCTGCAACGATCCTTGTGCACCCCAGTCTTTAAACTCTGCTCTCTGAAACAGTCCTTCTGTACTGCAATCTTTAAACTCTGCCCACTGTAACAGTCATTCTGCACCCCAGTCTTCACCTTCTGCTTTCTGTATCAGTCCTTTTGTACCAAGTCTCCAATCTCTGCACTCTGAAACAGTCCTTCTCCACCCCAGTCTCAAACTTCTGCTCTCTGTAACAGTCCTCCTGTAGTGCAATGTCCAACCTCTGCTCACTGTAACAGTCCTTCTGCACCCCAGTCTTCACTTTCTGCTTTCTTTATCAGTCCTTCTGCACCCAGTCTCCAACCTCTGAACTCTGAAACAGTCCTTCTCCACCCCAGTCTCCAACTTCTGCTCTCTGTAAAAGTCCTCCTGTAGTGCAGTCTCCAAAATCTGCTCCTTGTTACGGTCCTTCTGCACCCCAGTCTCTAAACTCTGCTTTCTGTATCAGTCCTTCTGCACCCCAGTCTCCAAACTCTGCTCTCTGTAACAGTCCTTATGCACATCAATCTCCAAATTCTGCTGTCTGCAACACTCTTCTGTACCCAAGTCTCAAACCTCTGCTCCCTGCCACAGTCATTCTGCACCTCAGTCTCTAACCTCTACTCTCTGTAACAGTCCTTCTGCACCTCAGTCTCCAACATTTGCTCTTTGTAAGATTCTTCTGCAACCCAGTCTCCAAACTCTACTCTCTGTAACAGTCTTTCAGCATCCCTTCTACAAACTCTGTTCTCTGTAACAGTCCTTCTGCACACCAGTCTCAATACTCTGCTCTCTACAATGAACCTTCCCAACCGCAGTTTCCATCCTCTACTCTCTGCAACAGTCCTTCTCCACAACAGTCTCCAACCTCTGCTCTCTGTAATAGTCCTCCAGTAGTGCAGTATCCAAAATCTCCTCTCTGTAACAGTCCTTCTGCAACCCAGTCTCCAACCTATGTTCTCTGTAACAGTCTTTCTGAACCTCAGTGTTCAATCTCTGCTCTCTGCAACAGTCCTTCTGCACCCCAGTCTGAAAACTTTGTTCTCTGCAACGATCCTTCTGCACCCCAGTCTGAAAACTCTGTTCTCTGCAATGATCCTTCTGCACCCCAGTGTCCAACCTCTGCTCTCTGTAACAGTCCTGCTGTACCTCAGTCTCCAAACTCTGCTCTCTGTAAGATCTTTCGGCAACCCTAGCTCCAAACCCTGCTTTCTGTAAGAGTCCTTCTTCACCTCAGTCTCCAAACTCTGCTCTCTGTAACAGGCCTTTTGCACCCCATTCTCCAACCTCTGCTCTCTGTAACAGTGCTTCTGCACCTCAGTCTACAAACTCTGCTCTCTGCAACAGTCCTTCTGCAACCCAGTCTCCAAACTCTGCTTACTGTATCAGTCCATCTGCACCACAATTTTCAGCCTCTGCTCTCTGTAACAGTCCTTTTGCACCTCAGTCTCCAAACTCAGCTTTCTGCAACGATCCATCTGCACCTCAGTTTCGAAAGTCTACTCTCTGTAACAGTGCTTCTGCACCCCAGTCTCAAACTTCTGATGTCTGCAACGATGCTTCTGCACACCAGTCTTCAACTTCTGCTACCTGCAAAAGTCCTAATGCACACAAATCTCCAACCTCTGCTCTCTGCAACGATCCTTCTGCACCCCAGTATCCAACATGTGCTCTATGCAACAGTTATTTTGCACCCATATCTCCAACCTATGCTCTCTGCAACAGTCCTTCTGCACCACCGTCTTAAAACTTTGTTCTCTGCAACGATCCTTATGCACCCCAGTCTCCAAAATCTGCTCTCTGTAATAGTCCTGTTGCACCTCAGTCTCGAATCTCTGCTCTCTGTAAGATCCTTCTGCAACCCTGTCTTCAAACTCTGCTCTCCGTAACAACCTTCTGTACCCCAGTCTCCAACCTCTGCTCTCTGCAACAGTCCTTCTAAACCCAAGTCTCCAAATTCTGCTCTCTGCAACAGTCCTACTGCACCCCAGGCTCCAACTTCTGTTCTCTGTAACAATCCTTCTTAACCTGAGTTACCAAACTCTGATCTCTGCAATAGTCCTTCTTCACCACAGTCTCCAAACTCTGCTCTCTGTAGCAATCTTTCTGCACCCCAGTCACCAAACTCTGCTGTCTACAACAATCTTTTTGCACCCCAGTCTCCAACCTCTGCTCTCTGCAAAAGTCGTTCTGCACCCCAGTCTCCAAAATTTGCTCCCTGCCACAGTTCTTCTGCACCTCAGTCTCACAACTCTGCTCTCTTCAGCGATGCTTGTGCACTCCAGTCTTTAAACTCTACTTTCTGTAACAGTCTTTCTGCACCTCAGTCTCCAACCTCTGCTCTCCGTAAGATCCTTCTGCACCCCAGTTTCAAAACTCTGCTTTCTGTAATATTTCTTCTGCTCCCCAGTCTCCAATCTCTTATCTCTGTAACTTTCCTTCTGCTTCACAGTCTACAACCTCTACTCTCTGTAACACTCTTTCTTTACTGCAGTCTCCAACCTCTGCTCTCTGTAACAGTCCTTATGTCCCGCAGTCTCCAACCTCTGTTCTGAGTAAGGGTCCTTCTCCAGCCCAGTCTCCAACCTCTGCTCTCTGTAACAATACTTCTGCACCCCAGTCTCCAACCTCTACTCTCTGCAATGATTTTTTTGCACCCCATTCTCCAACCTCTGCTCTCTGCAAAAGGCCTTCTGCACCCCAGTCTCCAACATCTGCTCTCTGAAACAGTCTTTCTTAAACTCAGTCTGAAAAATCTGCTCTCTGCAACGATCTTTGTGCACCCCAGTCTCCAAAATCTCCTTTGTGTAACAGTCCTTCTGCACCCCAGCCTCCAAACTCTGCTCTTTGTAAGATCCTTCTGCACCCCAGTTTGCAAATCTGCTCTCTGTAACATTCTTTCTGCTCCCCAGTCCTCAAACTTTGCTCTCTGTATCAGTCCTTCTGCTCCCCAGTCTCCAACCTCTGCTCTCTGTAACAGTCTTTCTGCTCCCCAGTCTCCAACCTCTGCTCTCTGTAACAGTACTTCTGTACGGCAGTCCCCAACCAATGCTCTCTGTAACGGTTTTTCTGCACCACAATCTTCAACCTCTCCTTTCTGTATCATTCCTGCTGCACCACAGTTTCCAACCTCTGCTTTCTGCAATATTCCTTCTGCACCTCAGTCTCCAACCTCTGCTCTCTGCGACAGTTCTTCTGCACCCTCTTCTCCAAACTCTGCTCTCTGCAACACTTCTTCTGCCCCCCAGTCTCCAAGGTCTGCACTCTGAAATAGACCTTCTCCACACCAGTCTCCAACCTCTGCTCCCTTTAACAGTCCTCCTGGAGTGCAGTCTCAAAAATCTTCTCTCTGTAAGGGTCCTTCTGCACCCAAGTCTCGAACCTCTGCTTTCTGTAACAGTCCTTCTACACCCCAGTCTCCAAACTCTGCTATCTGTAACAGTCCTTGTGCACCCCAGTCTCCAACTTCTGCTCTCTATAACAATACTTCTGCTCCCCAGTCTCAAACCTCTGCTCTCTGCAACAATCCTTTTCACCCCATTCTTCAACTCTGCTTTCTGCAACGATCTTTCTGGACCCCAGTCTCCAAAGTCTGTTCTCTGCAAGAGTCCTTCTGGACCACAGTCTTCAACCTCTGCTCTCTGTAACAATCATTCTGCACCCCTGTCTGCAACCTCTGCTCTTTGTAAGATTATTGGGCAACCCAGTTTGAAACTCTGCTCTCTGAAACAGTGTTTCTGCCAACCGGTCTCCAACCTCTGCTCTCTGCAAGGATCCTTCTTCACCAAAGTCTCCAACCTCTGCTCTCTGCAACAGTCCTTCTACAACCCAGTCTCCAATATCTGCTCTCTGAAACAGTCCTTTTGCATCTCACTCTGAAAAGTCTGCTCACTGCAATGACCCTTATGCACCACAGTCTCCTACTTCTGCTCTCTGTAACAGTCCTTCTTCAGCTCATTCTTTCAACTCTGCTCTTTGTAAGATCCTTCTACAACCCAGTCTTTAAACTCTGCACTCTGTTACAGTCCTTCTGTACAACAGTCTTCAAACTCTACTCTCTGTAACATGACTTCTGCCACCCAGTCTCCAAAAACTGCTCTCTGTAACAGGCCTTCTGCACCCCAGTCTCCAACCTCTTCCCTCTGCAACGATTATTCTTCACCCCAGTCTCCAGAATCTGATCTCTGCAACAGTCCTTTTGCACCCCAGTCTCAAAACTCTGCTCTCTGTAAGATCCATCTGAACCCCAGTCTCCAAATTCTGCTCTCTGTAACAGTCCTTCTGCACCCCAGTCTCCAAACACTGCTCTCTGTAACAGTCCTTCTGCAGCTCAGTCTCCAAACTCTGCTCTGTGTAACAGTCCTTCTGCACCCCAGTATCTAAAATATGCTCTCTGCCACAGTCCTTCTGCACCCCAGTCTCCAACGTCTGCTCTCTGGAACAGTCGTTCTGCACACCAGTCTCAAAACTCTGCTCTTTGCAACGATCCTTCTGGACCCCAGTCTCCAACCTCTGCTTTCTGTATCAGTCTTTTGGAACCCCAGTCTCCAAACTCTGTTCTCTGTATCTATCCTTCTGCACCTCAGTTCCAACCTGTGCTCTATGTAAGAGTCCTTCTGAACCCCAGTGTCTAACCTCTTCTCTCGGTAACAGTCTTATACTGCAGTCTCTAAACTCTACTTTCTGTAACGGTCCTTCTGCATCCCATTGTCCAAACTCTGCTTCCTATAACAGTCCTTCTGCACCTGAGTCTCAAAACTCTGCTTTCTGTAACGATCCTTATGTACCCCAGTTTCCAAAGTCTCCTTTCTGTATCAGTCCTTCCTCACCCAAGTCTCCGAACTCTACTCGCTGAAACAGTCCTTCTGCACATCAGTCTACAAACTCTGCTCTCTGCAAAAGTCCTTCTTCATCCCAGTCCCCAACCTCTGCTCTCTGCAACAGTCCTTTTACACCCCAGTATCCAACATCTACTCTCTGCAACATTCCTTCTACACCACTGTCTCTAAACTCTACTCTCTATAATTGTCATTCTGCACCTCAGTCTCCAACCTCTGCTCTATGTTAAATCCTTCTTCAGCCCTGTCTCCAACCTCTGCTCTCTGTAAGAGTCCTTCTGAACTCCAGCCTCCAACATCTCCTCACTGCAACCGTCCTTTTGCAACCCAGTCTTTAACGTCTGCACTCTCAACAGTCTTTCTGCACCTCAGTCTGAAAACTCTGCTCTCTGCAAGTATCCTTCTGCACCTCAGTCTCCAACCTCTGCTCTCTGTAACAGTCCTACTTCACCTCTGTCTCCAAATTCAGCTCTATATAAGATCCTTCTGAAACCCAGTATCCAAACTCTGCTCTCTGTAACGGTACACCTGCTCCCCAGTCTCCAAACTCTGCTCTCTGTAACAGGCCTCAAGCACCCCAGTCTACTAACTCAGCTCTATGTAACAGACCTTCAGCACCACAGTATCCAAACTATTTTCTCTGCAACGATCCTTCTACACCCCAGTCTCAAACGTCTGCACTCTGCAACAGTTCTTCTACACTCCAGTCTCCAACCTCTGCTCTCTTCAAAAGTCCTTCTGCACCTCAGTCTCCAAACACTGCTCTCTGTAACAGTTTTTCTAAACCTCATTCTGAGAACTCTGCTCTCTGAAAGGATCCTTCTGAACCCCAGTCTCCAACCTCTGCTTTCTCTGAAAGTCCTTTGGCACCTCAGTCACCAAACTCTGCTCTCTTTAAGATCCTTACGCCACTCAGTCTCCAAACTCTGCTGTATGTTACACGTCATCTGCTCTCCAGTCTCCAAGCTCAGCTCTGTGTAACAGGCCTTTTGCACCTCAGTATCCAACAGCTTCTCTCTGCAACAATCCTTCTGCACCCCATTCTCCAACCTCTGGTCTCTGCATCAGTCCTATTGCACCCCAATCTCCAACATCTGCTCTCTGTAAGATCCTTCTGCACACCTGTGTCAAAACTCTGCTCTCATTAACAGTTTTTCTGTACAGCAGTCTCTGACCTCTATCCTCTGTAAAAGTCTTTCTGCACCCCAGTCTCCAAACACTGCACTCTGTACAGTCTTTCTGCACCCAGTGTACAAACGCTCCTCTCTGCAACAGTCCTTCTGCACCTTAGTCTCTAAACACTGCTCTCTGTAACAGTTTTTCTACACCTCAGTCTTCAACAACTGTTCTCTGCAACAGTCCTTCTTCACCCCAGTCTCCAAACTCTGCTCTCTAGAACAGTCCTTCTAAACACCAGTCTCCATAATCTACTCTCTGCAACGATCCTTCTGCACCCCAGTCTCCAAAGTCTGCTCTCTCAAACAATCCTTCTGCACCCCAGTCTCAAAAATTTCCTCTCTGTAAGATCGTTCTGGTCCCCAGTCATCAAACTCTGCTCTCAGTATTAGTCCTTCTGCACCCCAGTCTCCAAACACTGCTCTCTGTAACAGGATTTCTGCACCTCAGTCTTCAACAACTGCTCTCTGCAACAATCCTTCTGCACCACAGTCTCCAAATGTTCCTCTCTTTAAGATTATTCTGCACCCCCGTTTCCACACTCTGCTCTCTGTAACATTCCTTCTGAACAGCAGTCTCCAACGTCTGATCTCTGCAATGGTCCCTATGCACCCCAGTCTCCAAACTTGTTCTCTACAACAGTTCTTCTGTACCATAGTCTCTAACCTCTCCTCTCTGTAATGGTCCTTCTGCATTCCAGTCTCCAAACTCTGCTTTCTGTATCAGTCCTTCTGCACCACAGTCTCCAACCTCTGCTCTCTGAAACAGTCCTTCTGCACCCCAGTATCCAACATCTGCTCTGCAACAGTTCTTCTGCACCACAGTCTCCAACGTCTGCTCTGTGGAAAAGTCCTTCTGTACTGCAGTCTCCAAACTCTGCTCTATGTAACGGTCTTTCCGCAGCCCAGTTTACAAACTCTGCTCTCTGTAACATTCCTTCTCCAACCCAGTCTCAAACCTCTGCTTACTACAACAGTCCTTCTGCACCTTAGTCTCTAAACACTGCTCTCTGTAACAGTTTTTCTACACCTCAGTCTTCAACAACTGTTCTCTGCAACAGTCCTTCTTCACCCCAGTCTCCAAACTCTGCTCTCTAGAACAGTCCTTCTAAACACCAGTCTCCATAATCTACTCTCTGCAACGATCCTTCTGCACCCCAGTCTCCAAAGTCTGCTCTCTCAAACAATCCTTCTGCACCCCAGTCTCAAAAATTTCCTCTCTGTAAGATCGTTCTGGTCCCCAGTCATCAAACTCTGCTCTCAGTATTAGTCCTTCTGCACCCCAGTCTCCAAACACTGCTCTCTGTAACAGGATTTCTGCACCTCAGTCTTCAACAACTGCTCTCTGCAACAATCCTTCTGCACCACAGTCTCCAAATGTTCCTCTCTTTAAGATTATTCTGCACCCCCGTTTCCACACTCTGCTCTCTGTAACATTCCTTCTGAACAGCAGTCTCCAACGTCTGATCTCTGCAATGGTCCCTATGCACCCCAGTCTCCAAACTTGTTCTCTACAACAGTTCTTCTGTACCATAGTCTCTAACCTCTCCTCTCTGTAATGGTCCTTCTGCATTCCAGTCTCCAAACTCTGCTTTCTGTATCAGTCCTTCTGCACCACAGTCTCCAACCTCTGCTCTCTGAAACAGTCCTTCTGCACCCCAGTATCCAACATCTGCTCTGCAACAGTTCTTCTGCACCACAGTCTCCAACGTCTGCTCTGTGGAAAAGTCCTTCTGTACTGCAGTCTCCAAACTCTGCTCTATGTAACGGTCTTTCCGCAGCCCAGTTTACAAACTCTGCTCTCTGTAACATTCCTTCTCCAACCCAGTCTCAAACCTCTGCTTACTACAACAGTCTTTCTGCATCCCAGTCTCCAAACTCTGCTCCCTGTAGCAGCCCTTCTGCACCTCAGTCTCCAACCTCTGCTCTCTGCAACAGTTCTTCTGCACCCCAGTTTCCAACCTATGCTCTCTGGAAGGTTCCTTCTGCACCCCACTTCCCAACATCTACTCTCTGCAACAGTCCTTCTGCACCCGAGTCTCCAAACTCTGCTCTTAGTAAGATCCTTCTGCAAACCCGTCTCTGAACTCTGCTCTCTGTAACAGTCCTTCTTTACCACAGTTTCCAAACTCTGCTCCCTGTAACCGTCCTTCTGCACCCCAGTCTCCAAACACTGCTTTCTGTATCAGTCCTTCTGTACCTCAGTCTCCAACGTCTGCTGTCTGCTACAGTCCTACTGAACCCCAGTCTTCATCATCTAATCTCTGCAACAGTCCTTCTGAACTGCAGTCTCCAACCTCTGCTCTCTGTAACAGTCCTTCTGTACTGCAGACTCCAACCTCTGCTGTCTGTAATGAACCTCCTGTACCACAGTCTCCAAACTCTGCTTTCTGTATCATTCTTTCTGTACCCCCTGTCTCCAACCTCTGCTCTCTGCAATAGTTCTTCTGCACCAAAATCTCCAAATTCTGCTCTATGCAACAGTCCTTCTGCACCTCAGTATCCAACCTCTGTTCTCTGTAACAATCCTTCTGCACCCCAGTCTCCAAATTCGGCTCTCTGCAACAGTCCTTCTTCACCCTAGTTTCTAACCTCTGCTCGCTGTAATATGCTTCTTTACCCCAGTGTCCAAACTCTACAATAAGTAACAGTTCTTCTGCACTGCAGTCTCCAAACTCTGCTCTCTGTAACAATCATTCTGGACCTCAGTCTCAAAACTCTGCTCTCTGCAAAGGTCCTTCTGCAACCCTGTCTTAAACCTCTGTTCTTGCAACAGTCCTTCCACTCCCCAGTCTCCAATCTCTGCTCTTTGTAAAAGTTTTTGGAACCCCAGTCTCAAATCTCTGCTCTCTGTAACGGTGTTTCGGAACTCCAGTCTCCATCCTCTGCTTTCTTACCAGTCGTGCATTCCAGTCTCCAACCTCTGCTCTCTGCAACAATTTTTCTGCACGCCAGTCTCCTACGTCTGCTCTCTACAACAGTCCTTCTGCACTTCATTCTCCAACCTCTGCTCTCTGTAAGATCCTTCTGCACCACAGTCTCCAACCTCTGCTATCTTCAACGTTCCTTCTGCACCTCAGTCGCCCATCTCTGTTCTCTGCAACAGTCCTTCTGCACCCCAGTCTCCAACCTCTGCTCTCTGCAACAGTCCTTCTGCACCTCAGTCTCCAACATCTGCTCTCTACAACAATCCTTCTGCACCCCAATCTCCTACGTCTGCTCTCTACAACAGTCCTTCTGCACCCCAGTCTCCAAACTCTGCTCTCTGTAACAGTTCTTCTGCACCGCAGTCCCCAACCTCTGCTCTCTTTAGTGGTCCTTCTGCACCTCAGTCTTTAAACTCTGCTTTCTGTATTAGTCCTTCTGCACCTCAGTCTCCAACGTCTGCTCTATGTAACAGTCCTTCTGCACCTTATTCTTTAACTACTGCTCTCTGCAATTGACCTTCTGCACCTCAGAATCCAACCTCTACTCTCTGCAACAGTCCTTCTGCACCCGATTCTCCAAACTCTGCTCTCTGTAAGATCCTTCTGCAACCCCGTCTCCGAACTCTGCTCTCTGTAACAGTCCTTCTGTACCACAGTTACCAAACTCTGCTTTCTGTAACCGTCCTTCTGCTCCCCGTCTCCAAGCTCTTCTCTGTGTAACAGGTCTTTTGCACCTCAGTCTCCAACCTGTTCTCTCTGCAACAATCTTTCTTCACCCCATTCTCCAACCTCTGCTCTCTGCAACAGTCCTATTGCACCCCAGTCTCCAACCTCTGCTCTCTGTAAGATAATTCTGCACACCTGTCTCCAACCTCTGCTCTCTTTAACAGTACTTCTGTACCACAGTCTCCAACCTCTATTCGCTGTAACGGTTCTTCTGCACCCCAGTCTCCAAACTCTGCTTTCTGTATCCGTCGTTCTGCACCTCAGGCTTCAACCTCTGCTCTCTGTAACAGTCCTTCCCCCAGTCTCGAAACTCTGGTATCTGCAACAGTCCTTCTGCACCCCAGTCTGGAAACACTGCACTATGCACACTCCTTCTGCACCCAGTCTCCAACCTCTGCTCTCTTCAAAAGTCCTTCTGCACCTCAGTCTCCAAACACTGTCTCTCTGTAATAGTTTTTCTAAACCTCATTCTGAAAACTCTGCTCTCTGAAAGGATCTTTCTGAACCCCATCTCCAACCTCTGCTTTCTCTGACAGTCCTTCGGCACCTCAGTCACCAAACTCTGCTCTCTTTAAGATCCTTATGCCACTCAGTATCCAAACTCTGCTGTATGTTACACGTCATCTGCTCCCCAGTCTCCAAGCTCTGCTCTGTGTAACAGGTCATTTGCACCTCAGTATCCAACAGCTTCTCTCTGCAACAATCAATCTGCACCCCATTCTCCAACCTCTGGTCTCTGCATCAGTCCTATTGCACCCCAATCTCCAACATCTGCTCTCTGTAAGATCCTTCTGCACACCTGTCTCAAACCTCTGCTCTCATTAACAGTCCTTCTGTACAGCAGTCTCTGACCTCTATCCTCTGTAAAAGTCTTTCTGCACCCCAGTCTCCAAACACTGCACACTGCACAGTCTTTCTGCACCCAGTGTCCAAACCCTCCTCTCTACAACAGTCCTTCTGCACCTTAGTCTCTAAACACTGCTCTCTGTAACAGTTTTTCTACACCTCAGTCTTCAACAACTGTTCTCTGCAACAGTCCTTCTTCACCCCAGTCTCCAAACTCTGCTCTCTAGAACAGTCCTTCTATACACCAGTCTCCATAATCTACTCTCTGCAACGATCCTTCTGCACCCCAGTCTCCAAAGTCTGCTCTCTGCAACAATCCTTCTGCACCCCAGTCTCAAAAATTTCCTCTCTGTAAGATCGTTCTGGTCCCCAGTCACCAAACTCTGCTCAGTATTAGTCCTTCTGCACCCCAGTCTCCAAACACTGTTCTCTGTAACAGGTTTTCTGCACTTCAGTCTTCAACAACTGCTCTCTGCAACAGTCCTTCTGCACCCCAGTCTCCAACATCTGCTCTCTGCAACAATCGTTCTGCACCACAGTCTCCAAATGTTCCTCTCTTTAAGATTCTTCTGCACCCTAGTTTGCACACTCTGCTCTCTGTAACATTCCCTCTGCAGCACAGTCTCCAACGTCTGCCTCTTCAATGGTCCCTATGCACCCCAGTCTCCAAACTTGTTCTCTACAATAGTTCTTCTGTACCGTAGTCTCTAACCTCTGCTCTCTGTAATGGTCCTTCTGCATCCCAGTCTCCAAACTCTGCTTTCTGTATCAGTCCTTCTGCACCACAGTCTCCAACCTCTGCTCTCTGAAACAGTCCTTCTGCACCCCAGTATCCAACATCTGCTCTGCAACAGTTCTTCTGCACGACAGTCTCCAACGTCTGCTCTGTGGAACAGTCCTTGTGTACTGCAGTCTCCAAACTCTGCTCTATGTAACGGTCTTTCCACAGCCCAGTTTACAAACTCTGCTCTCTGTAACATTCCTTCTCCAATCCAGTCTTCAACCTCTGCTTACTACAACAGTCATTCTGCATCCCAGTCTCCAAACTCTGCTCCCTGTAGCAGCCCTACTGCACCTCAGTCTCCAACCTCTGCTCTCTGCAACAGTTCTTCTGCACCCCAGTTTCCAACCTATGCTCTCTGGAAGGTTCCTTCTGCACCCCAGTTCCCAACGTCTGCTCTCTGCAACAGTCCTTTTGCACCCGAGTCTCCAAACTCTGCTCTTAGTAAGATCCTTCTGCAACCCCATCTCCGAACTCTGCTCTCTGTAACAGTCCTTCTTTACCAAAGTTTCCAAACTCTGCTCCCTGTAACCGTCCTTCTGCACCCCAGTCTCCAAACACTGCTTTCTGTATCAGTCCTTCTGAATCTCAGTCTCCAAAGTCTGCTGTCTGCTACAGTCCTACTGAACCCCAGTCTTCATCATCTAATCTCTGCAACAGTCTTTCTAAACCCCAGTCTCTAACCTCTGCTCTCTGTAACAGTCCTTCTGTACTGCAGACTCCAACCTCTGCTGTCTGTAATGAACCTCCTGTACCACAGTCTCCAAACTCTGCTTTCTGTATCATTCTGTCTGCACCCCCTGTCTCCAACCTCTGCTCTCTGCAATAGTCCTTCTGCACCCAAATCTCCAAATTCTGCTCTATGCAACAGTCCTTCTGCACCTCAGTATCCAACCTCTGTTCTCTGTAACAATCCTTTTGCACCCCAGTCTCCAAATTCGGCTCTCTGCAACAGTCTTTCTTCACCCTAGTCTCTAACCTCTGCTCGCTGTAATGTGCTTCTTTACCCCAGTGTCCAAACTCTACACTCAATAACAGTTTTTCTGCACTGCAGTCTCCAAACTCTGCTCTCTGTAACAATCCTTCTGCACCTCAGTCTCCAAACTCTGCTCTCTGCAAAGGTCCTTCTGCAACCCTGTCTTAAACCTCTGTTCTTGCAACAGTCCTTCCACTCTCCAGTCTCCAATCTCTGCTCTATGTAAAAGTCTTTTTGCACCCCAGTCTCAAATCTCTGCTCTCTGTAACGGTCCTTCGGAACTCCAGTCTCCATCCTCTGCTTTCTTACCAGTCGTGCATTTCAGTCTCCAAACTCTGCTCTCTGCAACGATTTTTCTGCACGCCAGTCTCCTACGTTTGCTCTCTACAACAGTCCTTCTGCACTTCATTCTCCAACCTCTGCTCTCTTTAAGATCCTTCTGCACCACAGTCTCCAACCTCTGCTATCTTCATTGTTCCTTCTGCACCTCAGTCGCCAAACTCTGTTCTCTGCAACAGTCCTTCTGCACCTCAGTCTTCAACCTCTGCTCTCTGCAACAATCCTTCTGCACCCCAGTCTCCTACGTCTGCTCTCTACAACAGTCCTTCTGCACCCCACTCTCCAACCTCTGCTCTCTGTAACAGTTCTTCTGCACCCCTTCTCCGAACTCTGCTCTCTGTAACAGGATTTCTGCACCCCAGTCTCCAAAATCTGCTCTCTGCATTAGTCTTTATTTACCTCAATTGAAAATTCTGCTCTCTTCCACGATACTTCTGCACCCCAGTCTTCAACCTCTGTTCTCTGCAACAGTCCTTCTTCATCCCAGTCTCCAACCTCTGCTCTCTGTAAAAGTATTTCTTCACCTAAGTCTCCAAATTCTGCTCTCTTCAACAGGCCTTCTCTATCCCAGTATCCAACCTCTTCTCTCTGCAACAATAATTCTGCACCCCAGTCCCCAACCTCTGTTCTCTGTAGTGGTCCTTCTGCACCCCAGTCTTTAAACTCTGCTTTCTGTATCAGTCCTTCTGCACCTCAGGATCCAACCTCTGCTCTCTCTAAGAGTCCGTCTGCACCTCATTCTTCAACTTCTGCTCTCTACAATTGACCTTCTGCACCTCAGTATCCAACCTCTACTCTCTGTAACAGTGCTTATGCATCTCAGTCTCCAACCTCTACTCTCTGGAAGATACTTTTGCAAACCAATCTCCAAAATCTGCTCTCTGTAACAGTCCTTATGCACCCCTTCTCCAAACTCTGCTCTCTGTAACAGGCTTTCTGCACCCCAGTCTCCAACATCTGTTCTCTGCATTAGTCCTTCTTCACCTCAACTGAAAAATTTGCTCTCTTCCATGATACTTCTGCACCCCAGTCTTCAACCTCTGTTCTCTGCAACAGTCATTCTGCATCCCAGTCTCCAACCTGTGCTCTCTGTAAAAGTCCTTCTGCACCTAAGTCTCCAAATTCTGCTCTCTGCATCAGTCCTTCTGTAACCCAGCTCCAAACTCTTCTCTCTGCAACAATAATTTTGCACCCCAGTCTCCAACATCTGCTCTCTGCAACGGTCCTTCTGCAGCTCAGTCTCCAAACTCTACTCTCTGCAAGAGTGCTTCTGCACCTGAGTCTCCAACCTCTTATCTCTGTAAGATCCTTCTGCAACCCAGTCTCAAAACTCTGCTCTCTGTAACAGTCCTTCTGCACCCCAGTCTTCAAACTCTGCTCTCTGTAAGGCCTTCTGCCCCCAGTCTCCAACCTCTGCTCTCTGTAACAGTCCTTCTGCACCTCAGTCTCTATCCTCTGCTCTCTGTAACAGTGCTTCTGCACCCCAGTCTCTAACCTCTGCTCTCTGTAACAGTCCTTGTGCACACGAGTCTCTAATCTCTGCTCTCTGCAACGATCCTTCTTCACCCCAGTGTCCAAACTCTGCTCTCTGTAACAGTCTTTCTGCACCACAGTCTTTAATCTCTGCTCTCTGAAACAGTCCTTCTGCACCCCAGTCTCCAACCTCTGCTCTCTGCACCACTCCTTCTACACCCCAGTCTCAAACTTCTGCTCCCTGTAAGATCCTTCAGCACACCTGTATCCAACCTCTGATCTCTGTAACGGTCCTTCTTCAACCCTGTCTCCAAACTCTGCTTTCTGTTTCAGTCCTTCTGCACCACAGGCTTCAACCTCTGCTCTCTGTAACAGTCCTTCTGCACCCCGTCTCCAACCTCTGCTCTCTGCAACAGTCCTTCTGCACTCCAATTTAAAACTCTGCACTCTGCAACATTCCTTCTGTACCCCAGTCTCCAACCTCCTTTCTCTGTATCAGTCCTTCTGCACTCAAGTCTCCAAACTGTGCTCTCTGTAACAGTACTTCTGCACCTCAGTCTCCAACCTCTTCTCTCATTAGCCTTCCTCATGCACCCCAGTCTCCAAGTTCTGTTCTCTGCAACAGTCCTTCTGCACCACAGTCTGCTACATCTGCTCTTTGTAACAGTCCTTCTGTACTGCAGTTTCCAACCTCTGCTCTCTGTAACAGGCCTTCTGCACCCTAGTCTTTAACCTATGCTCTCTTTAAGATAATTCTGCACACCTGTCTCCAATATCTGCTCTCTGTAACAGTCCTTCTGTAACGCAGTCTCCAACATCTGCTTTATGCAACAGTCCTTCTGCACCCCAGTCTCCAACCTCTGCTCTCTGCAACAGTCCTTCTACACCCTAGTATCCATACTCTGCTCACCCCAATGATCCTTCTGCACCCCAGTCTCGATCCCATGCTCTCTGTAACACTCCTTCTGTACCGCAGTCTCCAAAATCTTTTCTTTGTAAGTGTCCTTATGTACTCCAGTATTCAAACTCTGCTTTCTGTATCAGTCGTTTTTAACCACAGTCTACAAACTCTACTCGCTGAAACAGTCCTTCTGCAACTCGTTCTGCAACCTCTGCTTTCTGAAACAGTCCTCTTTAACCCCAGTCTTCATCCTCTGCTCTCTGCAACAGTTTTTTTGCATACCAGTCTTCAACATCTGCTCTCTGCAACAGATCTTCTCCACCCCAGTCTCCAATCTATGCTCTTTTTAACAGTTCTTCTGTACTGCAGTCTCCAACCTCTGCACTCTGTAAGGGTTCTTCTGCACCAGAGTCTCCAAGCATTGCTTTCTGTATTAGTCCTTCTTCACCCGAGTCTGCAACATTTGTTCTGTGTAACTGTCCTTCTTTACCCCAATCTCCAACATCTACTCTCTGCAACAGTCTTTCTACATCCCAGTCTAAAACCTCTGCTCTCTGCAACAGTCCTTCTGCAACCAAGTCTCCAACCTCTGCTCTCTGTATCAATCAATCTGCACCTCAGTCTCCAAGCTCTGCTCTCTGCAAAGGTCCTTCTGCACCTCAGTCTCCAAACTCTGATCTCTGTAAGATCCTTCTGCAATGCAGTCTTTAAACTCTGCTCTCTGTAACAGTCATTCTGCACCCCAGTCTCCAAACACTGCTCTTTGTAACAGGCTTTCTGCACCTCAGTCTCCAACCTCTACTCTCTTTATCAGTTCTTCTGCATCTCAGTCTCCAACCTCTGCTCTCTGCAATGATCCTTCTGCACCCTTTCTCGAACCTGTGCTCGCTGCAACAGTCCTTGTCCACCCAGTCTCCAACATCTGCTCTCTGGAATAGTTTTTCTGTACCTCAGTCTGAAAACTCTGCTCTCTGCAACAATCCTTCTGCACCCCAGTCTCAAAACGCTGCTCTCTGTAACAGTCTTTCTACACCCTAATCTCCATAATCTGCTCTGCAACAGTCCGTCTGAACCCCACTTTCCAATCTCTGCTCTCTGTAACAGTTCTTCTGCACCTCAGTCTCCAAACCCTGCTCTCTGTAAAAGGCCTTCTGCACCCCACTTTCCAACCTCTGCTCTCTGCAACGATCCCTTTGCACCCCAGTCTCCAATCTCTGCTCGCTTCAACAGACCTTGTGCACCCCAGTCTCCAACATCTGCTCTCTGCAACAGTTCTTCTGTACCTCAGTCTGAAAACTCTGCTCTCTGCAATTATCCTTCTGAACCCGAGTCTCCAACCTCTGCTCTCTGTAACACTCCTTCTGTACCTCAGACTCCATCTTCTGCTCTGTATCAGTCCTGCACCCCTGTCTCCCACATCTGCTCTCTGTAACTGTCCTTCTTCACCTCAGTCTTCAACCTCTGCTCTGTGTAACAGTCCTTCTGCATCTCAGTCTGGAAACTCTGCTGACTGCAATGATCCTTCTGTACCCCAGTCTCCAACCTTTTTTCTCTGCAATGATCCTTCTGAAACTCAGTCTCCAACCTCTACTCTCTGTAACAGTCCATCTGCACCTCAGTCTCCAACATCTGCGCTCTGTAAAATCCTTCTGCAACCAAGTCTCCAAACTCTGCCATCTCTAACAGTCCTTCTGGAGCCCTTCTTCAAAGTCTGCTCTCTATAACAGGCCTTCTGAACCCCAGTCTCCAACCTCTGCTCTCTTTAACAGTCCTGCTGCAACTCGGTCTTTAAATTCTGCTCTCTGTAAGATCCTTCTGCAACATTGTCTAAAAACTCTGCTCTCTGTAACAGGCCTTCTGCACCTCAGTCTCCAACCTCTGTTCTTTGCAATACTCCTTCTGCACCCCAGTTGCCAACCTTTGCTCTCTGTTACAGTCCTTTTGTACCACATTCTCCAAACTCTACTATTTGTAACAGTCCTTTTGCACACCAGTGTCCAAACTCTGCTTTGTATTTCTGCTCCCCAGTCTACATACTCTGCTCTCTGAAACAGTCCTTCTGTACCTCAGTCTCCAACTTCTGCTCTGTATCAGTCCTGCACCCCTGTCTCCAACATCTGCTCTCTCTAACTGTCCTTCTTCACCTCAGTCTTCTTCCTCTGCTCTGTATAACAGTGCTTCTGCATCTCAGTCTGGAAACTCTGCTGACTGCAACGATCATTCTGCACCCCAGTTTCCAAAATCTCCTCTCTGTAATATTCCTTCCCCATGCCAGTCTCCAACCTCTGGTTTCTGCAACGGTCCTGCTGCACCCCAGTCTACAACCTGTGTACTCCGCAACAGTCCATCTGCTCCTCAGTCTCCAAACTCTGCTCTCTGTAATAGTCGTTCTATACCACAGTCTCCAAACTCTGCTCTCTGTAAAGGTCCTTTTGCACGCCAGTCTCCAACCTTTGCTTTCATTATCCGCCCTTCGGCACCTCAGTCTCCAACCTCTGCTCTCTACAAAAGTCTTTCTGTACACCATTCTACAACTTCTGCTCTCTGCAACAGTCCTTCTGAACAACAGTCTCCAAAATCTCCTCTCTTAAAAAGTCCTTGTGTACCCTAGTCTCCAACCTCACCTCTCTGCAACAGTCCTTCTGTACTGCAGTCTCCAACATCTGCTCTCTGCAAAAGTCCTTATGAACCTCAGTCTCAAACCTCTGCTCTCTGTAAGATCCTTTTAAACCCAGTCTCAAAGCTCTGCTCTCTGTAAAAGTTCTTCTGCACCCCAGTCTCAGAACTCTGTTCTTTTAACAGACCTTCTGCACGCCAGTCTTCAACCTCTGTTCTCTGTAGCAGTTGTTCTGCACGCCAGTCTCCAATTTCTGCTCTCTGTAACAATCTTTCTGCACCCCAGTCTCCAAAATCTGCTCTCTGCAACAGTCCTTCTTCACCTCAGTCTGAAAATTTTGCTCTCTGCAACAATCCTTCTGCACCCCAGACTCCAATCTTTGCTCTCTGTAACAGTTCTTCTGCACCTCAGTCTCCAAACTCTCCTCTATGAAAGATCCTTCTGCAACACAGTCTCCAAAATTTACTCCCTGTAACAGTCCTTCTGCACCTCAGTCTCCAACATCTGCTCTCTGTAAAAGTCCTTCTACACCTCAGTCTGAAACATTTTCTCTCTGCACAATCCCTCTGCACCCCAGTCTCTAACCACTGCTCTCTTTAACAGTACTCCTTCACCTCAGTCTCCAAACTCTGTTCTCTGTAAGATCCTTCTGCACCCCAGTCTTCAAACTCTGCTGTCATTAACAGGCCTTCTTTACCTTAGTGTCCAAACTCTGCTCTCTGTAACAGGCCTTCAGCACCCCAGTCTCCAACGTCTCCTCTCCTCAACTGTCCTTCTGCACCCCTGTCTCAAAACTCTGCTCTCTGTAAGATTCTTCTGCATCCCAATTTTCAAACTCTGCTCTCTGTAACATTCCTTTTCTACCACAGTCTCAAACTTCTGGATTCTGCACCGGCCCTACACTATCCTAGTCTCCAAACTCTGCTCTCTTTAACAGTCCTTCTGCACCCAATTCTCTAATCTCTGCTCTCTGCAACAGTCCTTCTGCACCCCAGTCTCCAACCTCTGCCTTCTGTATCAGTAATTCTGTACCCCTGTTTCCAAATTTTGCTCTCTGTAACATTCTTTCTTCACCTCAGTCTCCAACCTCTGCTCTCTGCAACAGTTCTTCTGCACCCCAGTCTCCAAACTCTGCTCTCTGCAACAGTTCTTCTTCACCCCAGTCTCCAAACTCTACTCTATGTAACAGTCCTTCTGCACCCCGGTGTCCAACCTCTGCTCTCTGCAATGATCGTTCTCTATCCCAGTCTCCAACATCTGCTCTCTGCAACAGTCCTTCTGCACCCAAGTCCCCAACATCTGCTCTCTGAAAAAGTCCTTCTTCACCCCAGTCTCCAACCTCTGCTCTGTGTAACAGTCCTTCTTCACTCCAGTGTCCAACCTCTGCTCTCTGCAATTATCTTTCTGCATCCCAGTCTCCAGAATCTGCTCTCTGCAACAGTCCTTCTGTACCCAAGTCTCCAACATCTTCTCTCAGCAACAGTCCTTCTGCGCCTCAGTCTGGAAACTCTGCTGTCTGCAAGGATCCTTCTGCACCCCAGTCTTCAAAGTCTGCTCTCTGTAACAGTCTTGCTGCACCTCGGTTAACAATCTCTGCTTTCTGTAAGATGCTTCTGCATCCCAGTTTTCAAACTCTGTTCTCTCTAACATTCCTTTTCCACCACAGTCTCCAACCTCTGGATTCTGCACCGGTCCTGCTGCACCCCAGTCTCCAAACTCTGTTCTCTGCAATAGTTCATCTGCTCCCCATTCTCCAACCTCTGCTCTCTGTGACAGTCCTTCTGTACCGCAGCCTTCAATCTCTTCTCTCTGTAACGGTCCTTCTGCACCACAATCTCAGAACTCTGCTTTCTGTATCCTTCCTTCTGCACCACAGTTCATCTGCACCCAAGTCTTCAACCTCTGCTCTCTGAAAGATCCTTCTTCACCCCAGTCTCCAAACTCTGATCTTTGTCACAGTCCTTCTTCACCTCAGTCTCCAACCTCTGCTCTCTGTAACAATCTTTCTGCACCTCAGTCTCCAACATTTGCTCTCTGCAACGGTCCTTCTGCACCCCATTCTCCAACCTCTGTTTTCTGCAAGAGTCCTTCAGCACGTCATATCCAACCTCTACACCCTGCAAAAATCTTTCTGCACCCCAGTCTCCAACTTCAGCTCTCTGCAACAGTTTTTTTGCACCCCAGTCTTCAACATCTACTCTCTGAAGAAGTCCTTCTGCACCCCAGTCTCCAACCTCTGATCTCTGTAACAGTCCTTCTGTACCGCAGTCTCTAACTTCTGCTCTCTGTAAGATCCTTCTGCACCCCAGAAACAAACCTCTGCTTTCTGTATCAGTCCTTCAGCACCACAGTCTCCAAACTCTGCTCTCTTTTACAGTCCTTCTACACCTCAGTCTCCAAACTCTGCTCTCTGAAAAAGTCCTTCTGTACCCTAGTCTCCAACCTCTGCTCTCTGTAACAGTCCTTCTGTACTGCAGTCTCAATCCTCTGCTCTCGTTAAGGTTCATTCTGAACCCAAGTCTGCAAACTCTGCTTTATGTATCAGTCCTTCTGCACCCCAGTCTCCAACCTCTGTTCTTTGTAACAGTCCTTCTGCATCTAAGTCTCAAACATCTTCTCTCTGTAACAGTACTACTCTATCCCAATCTCCAAATTCTGCTCTCTGCAACAGTTCTTCTACACCCTAGTCTTCAACCTCTGCTCTGTGTAACATCCTTCTGCAACCCAGTGTCCAAACTCTGCTCTCTGCAACAGTCCTTCTGCATCCCAGTCTCCAAAACCTGCTCTCTCCAATCGTCCTTCTTCACTCAAGTCTCCAAACTCTGCTCTCTGCAATAATCCTTCTGCACACCAGTCTCCAAACTCTTCTCTCAGCAATGATCCTACTGCATGTCAGTCAGCAACCTGTGCTCTCTGTAACAATCCTTCTGCACCTCAGACTTCAAACTCTGCTCTACGTAATATCCTTCTGCAACCCAGTGTCCAAACTCTGCTCTCTGTAACAGTCCTTCTGCACCCAGTCTCCAACCTCTGCTCTCTGTAACAGGCCTTCTGCACCCCAGTCTCCAAAATCTGCTCTCTGTATCAGTTCTTCTGTACCTCAGTCTTCAAATTCTGCTCTCTGTAACAGTTCTTCTACACCCAAGTCTCCAACCTCTGCTCTCTGCAACAGTCCTTCTACACACCAGTCTTCAACCTCTGATCTTTGTAACAGTCCTTCTGCACACCAGTCTCCAACCTCTGCTCTCTGTAACAATTCTTCTGAACCCCAGTCTTCCACCTCTGCTTTCTGTATCATAATTTTTCACCCCAGTCTCCAAAGTCTGCTATGTGAAACACTTCTTCTGCATCTCAGTCTCCAACCTCTGCTCTCTGCAACAGTCCTTCTGCACCCCAGTATCCAACTTCTGCTTTCTGCAAAATTCTATCTGCACCCCAGTTTCCAAACTGTGTTCTCTGTAACTGTCCTTCTGCACCCCAGTATCCCAATTCTTCTCTCTGTTATGATCATTCTGCACCCCAGTTTCTACTTTGCTCTATGCAATGATTCTTCTACAACTGAGTCTCCATCTTTTGCTCTCTTCCTCGATCCTTCTGCTCCCCACTCTCCAACCTCTGCTCTCTGTATGATCCTTCTGAAAGAAGTCTCTAAAATTTGCTTTCTGTTACAGTCCTAATGCACCAAAGTCTTCAAACTCTGCTGTCTGTAAAAGTCCTTCTGCACCTCAGTCTCCAATCTCTGCTCTCTGCAACATTTCTTCTGCACCCCAGTCTCCAACCCCTTTTCTCTGCAATAGACGTTCTGCACCCGTGTCTCCAAACTCTGCTCTCGGTAACAGTCCTTCTGTACTGCACTCTCAAACTCTGCTCTCTGTAACGGTCCTTTTGCACCACAGTCTCCAACCTCTGCTCTCTGTAACAGTCCTTCTGCACCTCAGTCTCCAACCTCTTCTCTCTGCAACAGTCCTTCTACACCCCAGTCTCAAACATCTGCTCTCTGCAAAAGTTCTTCTACACGCAAGTCTCGAACCTCTACTCTCTGCAATGATCCTTGTGCACCTCAGTCTCCAAAGCCTGCTCTCTGCAACAGTCCTTCTGCACCACAGTCTCCAACTTCTGGTCTCTATTAGATCCTTCTGCATCCCAGTTTCCAAACTTTGTTCTCTGTTTCATTCCCTCTGCACCCCAGTCTCCAAGATCTACTCTCTGCAACGATCCTTCTGCACCCCAGTCTCCTAACTTTTCTCTCTGAAAGAGTCCTTCTGCAACCCAGTCTTCAACCTCTGCTCTCTGCAAAGGTCTTTCTGCACCTCAGTCTCCAACCTCTCCTCTTATTAAAAGTCCTTCTGCACCTCAGTCTGCAACATCTGCTCTCTGTAACGATCCTTCATTACCTCAGTCTCCAAATTCTGCTCTCTGTAACAGGCCTTCTGCACCCCAGTCTCCAACCTCTTCTCTTTGGTTCAGTCCTTCAGTACCCCAGTAACCTTCAACTGCACTCTGTAACAATCCTTATGCACCTCAGTCTCCCACCTCACCTCTCTGAAAAGGTCCTTCTGCATCCCAGTCTCCAACCTCTCCTTTCTGTAACAGTCCTTCTAAACCCCAATCTCCAACCTCTACTATCTGCAACAGTCCTTCTGCACTCCAGTCTCCAACATCTGATGTCTGCAACAGTTCTTCTCCACCTCTGCTTTCTGTATCAGCCCTTCTGCAATCAAGTCTCCAACCTCTGCTCTCTGTAACAGTCCTACTGCACCCCAGTCTCCAAACTCTGATCTCTGTAACAGGCCTTCTGCATTCAAGTCTCCAACCTCTGCTCTTTGAAACAGTTCTTCGGCACCCCAGTCTCCACACTCTGCTCTCTGCAACGATCCTTCTGCACCCAAGTCTCCAAACTGTGCTCTCTGCAACAGTCCTTCTGCACCCCAGTTTCCAAACTCTTCTCTCTGTAAGATCCTTCTGCACCTCAGTTTCCAAAATCTTCTCTTTGTAACATTCCTTCTGCACCCCAGTCTTCAAATTCTGCTCTCTGCAATGGTCCCTCTGCACCCTAGTCTCCAACCTCTGTTCTCTAAACAGTTCTTCTGTACAAGAGTCTTCAACCTCTATTCTCTGTAAGGGTCCTTCTTAACCCCAGTCTCCAACCTCTGCTTTCTGTATCAGTCCTTCTGCAACACAGTCTCCAAACTCTGCTCTCTTTAAAAGTCCTTATGCACCTCACTCTGCAACCTCTGCTCTCTGCAACAGTCTCTCTGCACCCCAGTCTTCAACCTTGCTCTCTGCAACAGTCTTTCTGCACACCAGTCTCCAAAATCTGCTCTCTGCCACAGTCCTTCTCCACCCCAGTCTCCAACCTCTGCTCTCTATAACAGTCCTTCTGTACTGCAGTCTCCAAACTCTGCTCTCTGTAAAGATCCTTCTGCTCCCCAGTCTACAAACTCTGCTTTCTCTATCAGTTTTTTTGAACCCCACTCTTTAACCTCTTCTCTCTGTAACGTTTTTTCTCCACCTTAGATTCCAACCTCTGTTCTCCGCAACAGTCTTTCTGCGCCCCAATCTCCAACCTCTGCTCTCTGCAACAGTCCTTCTGCACCTCAGTGTACAACCTCTGCTCTCTGTAAGATCCTTCTGAAACCCAGTCTCCAACCTCTGCTTTCTACAATGGTCTTTCTGCAACCGAGTCTCCAACCTCTGTTCTCTACAACACTTATTCTGCACCTCATTCTCCAAACTTTTCTCTCTGTAACAGTACTTCTACACCCCACTCTCCAAACTCTGCTCTCTGTAACAGTCCTTCTGTACTGTAGTCTGAAACCTCTGCTTTCTGTAATGGTCCTTCTGCACCCCAGTCTCCAAACTCTGCTTTCTGTATCAGTCCTTCTGCACGTCAGACTCCAACCTCTGCTCTCTGCAAGAGTTATGCTGCACCCCAATCTCCAACCTCTGATCTCTGCAACAGTCCTACTGCACCCCAGACTCCAACCTCTGCTCTCTGTGTCAATCCTTCTACACCTCGGTCTCCAAGTCTTCTCTCTGCAATGGTCCTTCAGCACCCCAGTCACCAACCTCTGTTTTCTACAACACTTCTTCTGCACCTAAGTCTCCAACCTCTGCTCTCTGTAACAGTCCTTCTGTTCCGCAGTCTTCAACCTCTGTTTTCTTTAATGGTCCTTCTGCACCTTAGTTTAAAACCTCTGCTTTCTGTATCGGTTTTTCTGTACCACAGTCTACAAACTCTGCTACTGTAACAGTCCTTCTGCACATCATTCTGCAACCTCTGCTCTCTGCAATAGTCCTTCTGCACCTCAGTCTGCAACCTCTGCTTTCTGTATCAGTCCTTCTGCACCCCAGACTCCAAACTCTGTTCTCTGTAACAGTCCTTTTCCACTTCAATCTCCAACCTCTGCTCTCTGCAACAGTCCTGTGGCACCCCGATCTCCAATTGCTACTCTCAGAAACAGTCTTTCTCCATCCCAGTCTCCAACCTCTACTCTCTGAAACAGTTCTTCTGCATCCCAATCTCCAACCTCTACTCTCAGCAATAGTCCTTCTGCACCTAAGTCTCCAACCTCTACTCTATGAAACAGTCTTTCTGTACCCAGTCTCCAACATCTGTTCTCTACAATAGTCCTTCTGCACTCTAGTTTCCAATCTCTGCTTTCTGTATCAGTACTTCTGCACTGAAGTCTCTAACAATTTCTCTCTGTAACAGTCATTCTGCACCTCAGACTTCAAATTTTGCTCTCAGCAACAGTCCTTCTCCACCCCAATCTCCAACCCCTACTCTCTGCAAAAGTCTTTCTGCACCCCAGTCTCCAACCTCCTCTCTGCAAACAGTCCTTCTGCACCCCAGTCTCCAACATCTGATCTCTGAAACAGTCTTTCTCCACCCCAGTCTCCAACCTCTGCTCTCTGTAACACTCCTTCTATACTGCAGTTTCCAAATTCTTCTGTATGTAACTGTCCTTCTGCACACCAGTCTCCAACCCCTGCTTTCTCAATCAGTCTTCTGCACTCTAGTCTCCAAACTCTGCTCTCCGCAACAGTCCTTCTGCACCCCAATCTCCAACCTTTGCTCTCTGCAACAGTCCTTCTACACCCAAGTCTCAAACATCTGCACTCCACAACTGTCCTTCTGCACCTCAGTCTCCAATCTCTGCTCTCTGTATGATCCATCTGAAAATCAGTCTCCAAACTCTGCGTTCTGTAACACTCCTTCTGCACCCCAGGCTCCAACCTCTGTCCTCTGTAATAGTCCTTCTGTTCTGCAGTCTCCAACCTCTGTTTACTTTAATGTTCCTTCTGCACCCCAGTTTCCAACTTCTGCTTTCTGTATCAGTCCTTCTGCACCACAGTCTCCAAACTCTGCTGCTGTAACAGTCCTCCTGCACCTCAGTCTGCAACCTCTGCTCTCTGCAATAGTTCTACTGCACCCCAGTATCCAACCTATGCTCTCTGAAACAGTTCTTCTGCATCCCAGTCTCCAACATCTGATCTCTGAAACAGTCCTTCTAAACCCCAGTCTCCAGCCTCTGCTCTCCTTATAAGTCCTTCTGTACTGCAGTTTCCAAACTCTTCTCTCTTTAACTGTCCACTGCACACCAGTCTCAATCCCCTGCTTACTCTATTAGTTATTCTGCACTCAAGTCTCCAACCTCTGCTCTCTGTACAGTCCTTCTGCACCTCAGTCTCCAATTCTGCTGTCTGCACCAGTCTTTCTGCACCACAATCTCCAACCTATGCTCTCTGCAACAGTCCTTCTACACCCAAGTCTCCAACCTCTGTACTCCGCAACAGTCCTTCTGCACCTCAGTCTCCAACCTCTGCTCTCTGCAATGGTCTTTCTACACCTCAGTCTTCAACATCTACTCTCTGTACAGTTCTTCTGCACCTCAGTCTCCAACCTCTGCTCTCTGTATGATCCTTCTGAAAATCAGTCTCCAAACTCTGCTTTCTTTAACAGTCCTTCTGCACCCCAGTCTCCAACCTCTGCTCTCTGTAATAGTCCTTCTGTTCCGCAGTCTCCAAACTCTGTTTTCTGCAATGGTCCTTCTGCACCCCAGTTTCCAACCTCTGCTTTCTGTATCAGTCCTTCTGCACCACTGTCTCCAAACTCTGCTGCTGTAACAGTC